>NW_027364439.1:0-230400 GCF_046119375.1 Phyllobates terribilis | reverse complement strand
TTCTGGACGTTTTTCAATGGCAAAAATCAATGAATATTGTAAATGCACAAACAGTAATATCTCCACATTGCAAGGTGCAATTCTGAAATTTTTTGCTTTTTCCTGTTAATCCTAGCATGATAAAGAAGATTCAAAGAGAGTGAGATGCCAGCTCCTTTCATTCAGTCAGTAGCTTCAAACATTTCTGGACGTTTTTCAATGGCAAAAATCAATGAATATTGTAAATGCACAAACAGTAATATCTCCACATTGCAAGGTGCAATTCTGAAATTTTTTGCTTTTTCCTGTTAATCCTAGCATGATAAAGAAGATTCAAAGAGAGTGAGATGCCAGCTCCTTTCATTCAGTCAGTAGCTTCAAACATTTCTGGTATATGAAAAACATGTTTTTCAATGGCAAAAATCAATGAATATTGTAAATGCACAAACAGTAATATCTCCACATTGCAAGGTGCAATTCTGAAATTTTTTGCTTTTTCCTGTTAATCCTAGCATGATAAAGAAGATTCAAAGAGAGTGAGATGCCAGCTCCTTTCATTCAGTCAGTAGCTTCAAACATTTCTGGTATATGAAAAACATATTTTTCAATGGCAAAAATCAATGAATATTTTAAATGCACAAACAGTAATATCTCCACATTGCAAGGTGCAATTCTGAAATTTTTTGCTTTTTCCTGCTAATCCTAGCATGATAAAGAAGATTCAAAGAGAGTGAGATGCCAGCTCCTTTCATTCAGTCAGTAGCTTCAAACATTTCTGGACGTTTTTCAATGGCAAAAATCAATGAATATTGTAAATGCACAAACAGTAATATCTCCACATTGCAAGGTGCAATTCTGAAATTTTTTGCTTTTTCCTGTTAATCCTAGCATGATAAAGAAGATTCAAAGAGAGTGAGATGCCAGCTCCTTTCATTCAGTCAGTAGCTTCAAACATTTCTGGTATATGAAAAACATGTTTTTCAATGGCAAAAATCAATGAATATTGTAAATGCACAAACAGTAATATCTCCACATTGCAAGGTGAAATTCTGAAATTTTTTGCTTTTTCCTGTTAATCCTAGCATGATAAAGAAGATTCAAAGAGAGTGAGATGCCAGCTCCTTTCATTCAGTCAGTAGCTTCAAACATTTCTGGTATATGAAAAACATGTTTTTCAATGGCAAAAATCAATGAATATTGTAAATGCACAAACAGTAATATCTCCACATTGCAAGGTGCAATTCTGAAATTTTTTGCTTTTTCCTGCTAATCCTAGCATGATAAAGAAGATTCAAAGAGAGTGAGATGCCAGCTCTTTTCATTCAGTCAGTAGCTTCAATCATTTCTGGACATTTTTCAATGGCAAAAATCAATGAATATTGTAAATGCACAAACAGTAATTTCTCCGCATTGCAAGGTGCAATTCTGAAATTTTTTGCTTTTTCCTGCTCCTCTTAGCATGATAAAGAAGATTCAAAGAGAGTGAGATGACAGCTCCTTTCATTCAGTCAGTAGCTTCAATCATTTCTGGACGTTTTTCAATGGCAAAAATCAATGAATATTGTAAATGCACAAACAGTAATTTCTCCGCATTGCAAGGTGCAATTCTGAAATTTTTTGCTTTTTCCTGCTCCTCTTAGCATGATAAAGAAGATTCAAAGAGAGTGAGATGCCAGCTCCTTTCATTCAGTCAGTAGCTTCAAACATTTCTGGTATATGAAAAACATGTTTTTCAATGGCAAAAATCAATGAATATTGTAAATGCACAAACAGTAATATCTCCACATTGCAAGGTGCAATTCTGAAATTCTTTGCTTTTTCCTGCTAATCCTAGCATGATAAAGAAGATTCAAAGAGTGAGATGCCAGCTCCTTTCATTCAGTCAGTAGCTTCAAACATTTCTGGTATATGAAAAACATGTTTTTCAATGGCAAAAATCAATGAATATTGTAAATGCACAAACAGTAATATCTCCACATTGCAAGGTGCAATTCTGAAATTTTTAGCTTTTTCCTGTTAATCCTAGCATGATAAAGAAGATTCAAAGAGAGTGAGATGCCAGCTCCTTTCATTCAGTCAGTAGCTTCAAACATTTCTGGACGTTTTTCAATGGCAAAAATCAATGAATATTGTAAATGCACAAACAGTAATATCTCCACATTGCAAGGTGCAATTCTGAAATTTTTTGCTTTTTCCTGTTAATCCTAGCATGATAAAGAAGATTCAAAGAGAGTGAGATGCCAGCTCCTTTCATTCAGTCAGTAGCTTCAAACATTTCTGGTATATGAAAAACATGTTTTTCAATGGCAAAAATCAATGAATATTGTAAATGCACAAACAGTAATATCTCCACATTGCAAGGTGCAATTCTGAAATTTTTTGCTTTTTCCTGCTAATCCTAGCATGATAAAGAAGATTCAAAGAGCGTGAGATGCCAGCTCCTTTCATTCAGTCAGTAGCTTCAAACATTTCTGGTATATGAAAAACATATTTTTCAATGGCAAAAATCAATGAATATTGTAAATGCACAAACAGTAATATCTCCACATTGCAAGGTGCAATTCTGAAATTTTTTGCTTTTTCCTGCTAATCCTAGCATGATAAAGAAGATTCAAAGAGAGTGAGATGCCAGCTCCTTTCATTCAGTCAGTAGCTTCAAACATTTCTGGACGTTTTTCAATGGCAAAAATCAATGAATATTGTAAATGCACAAACAGTAATATCTCCACATTGCAAGGTGCAATTCTGAAATTTTTTGCTTTTTCCTGTTAATCCTAGCATGATAAAGAAGATTCAAAGAGAGTGAGATGCCAGCTCCTTTCATTCAGTCAGTAGCTTCAAACATTTCTGGACGTTTTTCAATGGCAAAAATCAATGAATATTGTAAATGCACAAACAGTAATATCTCCACATTGCAAGGTGCAATTCTGAAATTTTTTGCTTTTTCCTGTTAATCCTAGCATGATAAAGAAGATTCAAAGAGAGTGAGATGCCAGCTCCTTTCATTCAGTCAGTAGCTTCAAACATTTCTGGTATATGAAAAACATGTTTTTCAATGGCAAAAATCAATGAATATTGTAAATGCACAAACAGTAATATCTCCACATTGCAAGGTGCAATTCTGAAATTTTTTGCTTTTTCCTGTTAATCCTAGCATGATAAAGAAGATTCAAAGAGAGTGAGATGCCAGCTCCTTTCATTCAGTCAGTAGCTTCAAACATTTCTGGATGTTTTTCAATGGCAAAAATCAATGAATATTGTAAATGCACAAACAGTAATATCTCCACATTGCAAGGTGCAATTCTGAAATTTTTTGCTTTTTCCTGTTAATCCTAGCATGATAAAGAAGATTCAAAGAGAGTGAGATGCCAGCTCCTTTCATTCAGTCAGTAGCTTCAAACATTTCTGGTATATGAAAAACATGTTTTTCAATGGCAAAAATCAATGAATATTGTAAATGCACAAACAGTAATATCTCCACATTGCAAGGTGCAATTCTGAAATTTTTTGCTTTTTCCTGTTAATCCTAGCATGATAAAGAAGATTCAAAGAGAGTGACATGCCAGCTCCTTTCATTCAGTCAGTAGCTTCAAACATTTCTGGTATATGAAAAACATGTTTTTCAATGGCAAAAATCAATGAATATTGTAAATGCACAAACAGTAATATCTCCACATTGCAAGGTGCAATTCTGAAATTTTTTGCTTTTTCCTGCTAATCCTAGCATGATAAAGAAGATTCAAAGAGAGTGAGATGCCAGCTCCTTTCATTCAGTAAGTAGCTTCAAACATTTCTGGACGTTTTTCAATGGCAAAAATCAATGAATATTGTAAATGCACAAACAGTAATATCTCCACATTGCAAGGTGCAATTCTGAAATTTTTTGCTTTTTCCTGTTAATCCTAGCATGATAAAGAAGATTCAAAGAGAGTGAGATGCCAGCTCCTTTCATTCAGTCAGTAGCTTCAAACATTTCTGGTATATGAAAAACATGTTTTTCAATGGCAAAAATCAATGAATATTGTAAATGCACAAACAGTAATATCTCCACATTGCAAGGTGCAATTCTGAAATTTTTTGCTTTTTCCTGCTAATCCTAGCATGATAAAGAAGATTCAAAGAGAGTGAGATGCCAGCTCCTTTCATTCAGTCAGTAGCTTCAAACATTTCTGGTATATGAAAAACATGTTTTTCAATGGCAAAAATCAATGAATATTGTAAATGCACAAACAGTAATATCTCCACATTGCAAGGTGCAATTCTGAAATTTTTAGCTTTTTCCTGTTAATCCTAGCATGATAAAGAAGATTCAAAGAGAGTGAGATGCCAGCTCCTTTCATTCAGTCAGTAGCTTCAAACATTTCTGGACGTTTTTCAATGGCAAAAATCAATGAATATTGTAAATGCACAAACAGTAATATCTCCACATTGCAAGGTGCAATTCTGAAATTTTTTGCTTTTTCCTGTTAATCCTAGCATGATAAAGAAGATTCAAAGAGAGTGAGATGCCAGCTCCTTTCATTCAGTCAGTAGCTTCAAACATTTCTGGTATATGAAAAACGTTTTTCAATGGCAAAAATCAATGAATATTGTAAATGCACAAACAGTAATATCTCCACATTGCAAGGTGCAATTCTGAAATTTTTTGCTTTTTCCTGCTAATCCTAGCATGATAAAGAAGATTCAAAGAGAGTGAGATGCCAGCTCCTTTCATTCAGTCAGTAGCTTCAAACATTTCTGGTATATGAAAAACATGTTTTTCAATGGCAAAAATCAATGAATATTGTAAATGCACAAACAGTAATATCTCCACATTGCAAGGTGCAATTCTGAAATTTTTTGCTTTTTCCTGCTAATCCTAGCATGATAAAGAAGATTCAAAGAGAGTGAGATGCCAGCTCCTTTCATTCAGTCAGTAGCTTCAAACATTTCTGGACGTTTTTCAATGGCAAAAATCAATGAATATTGTAAATGCACAAACAGTAATATCTCCACATTGCAAGGTGCAATTCTGAAATTTTTTGCTTTTTCCTGTTAATCCTAGCATGATAAAGAAGATTCAAAGAGAGTGAGATGCCAGCTCCTTTCATTCAGTCAGTAGCTTCAAACATTTCTGGTATATGAAAAACATGTTTTTCAATGGCAAAAATCAATGAATATTGTAAATGCACAAACAGTAATATCTCCACATTGCAAGGTGAAATTCTGAAATTTTTTGCTTTTTCCTGTTAATCCTAGCATGATAAAGAAGATTCAAAGAGAGTGAGATGCCAGCTCCTTTCATTCAGTCAGTAGCTTCAAACATTTCTGGTATATGAAAAACATGTTTTTCAATGGCAAAAATCAATGAATATTGTAAATGCACAAACAGTAATATCTCCACATTGCAAGGTGCAATTCTGAAATTTTTTGCTTTTTCCTGCTAATCCTAGCATGATAAAGAAGATTCAAAGAGAGTGAGATGCCAGCTCCTTTCATTCAGTCAGTAGCTTCAATCATTTCTGGACATTTTTTAATGGCAAAAATCAATGAATATTGTAAATGCACAAACACTAATATCTCCACATTGCAAGGTGCAATTCTGAAATTTTTTGCTTTTTCCTGTTAATCCTAGCCTGATAAAGAAGATTCGAAAAGAGTGAGATGCCAGCTCCTTTCATTCAGTCAGTAGCTTCAAACATTTCTGGTATATGAAAAACATGTTTTTCAATGGCAAAAATCAATGAATATTGTAAATGCACAAACAGTAATATCTCCACATTGCAAGGTGAAATTCTGAAATTTTTTGCTTTTTCCTGTTAATCCTAGCATGATAAAGAAGATTCAAAGAGAGTGAGATGCCAGCTCCTTTCATTCAGTCAGTAGCTTCAATCATTTCTGGACATTTTTCAATGGCAAAAATCAATGAATATTGTAAATGCACAAACAGTAATTTCTCCGCATTGCAAGGTGCAATTCTGAAATTTTTTGCTTTTTCCTGCTCCTCTTAGCATGATAAAGAAGATTCAAAGAGAGTGAGATGACAGCTCCTTTCATTCAGTCAGTAGCTTCAATCATTTCTGGACGTTTTTCAATGGCAAAAATCAATGAATATTGTAAATGCACAAACAGTAATATCTCCACATTGCAAGGTGCAATTCTGAAATTTTTTGCTTTTTCCTGTTAATCCTAGCATGATAAAGAAGATTCAAAGAGAGTGAGATGCCAGCTCCTTTCATTCAGTCAGTAGCTTCAAACATTTCTGGTATATGAAAAACGTTTTTCAATGGCAAAAATCAATGAATATTGTAAATGCACAAACAGTAATATCTCCACATTGCAAGGTGCAATTCTGAAATTTTTTGCTTTTTCCTGCTAATCCTAGCATGATAAAGAAGATTCAAAGAGAGTGAGATGCCAGCTCCTTTCATTCAGTCAGTAGCTTCAAACATTTCTGGTATATGAAAAACATGTTTTTCAATGGCAAAAATCAATGAATATTGTAAATGCACAAACAGTAATATCTCCACATTGCAAGGTGCAATTCTGAAATTTTTTGCTTTTTCCTGCTAATCCTAGCATGATAAAGAAGATTCAAAGAGAGTGAGATGCCAGCTCCTTTCATTCAGTCAGTAGCTTCAAACATTTCTGGACGTTTTTCAATGGCAAAAATCAATGAATATTGTAAATGCACAAACAGTAATATCTCCACATTGCAAGGTGCAATTCTGAAATTTTTTGCTTTTTCCTGTTAATCCTAGCATGATAAAGAAGATTCAAAGAGAGTGACATGCCAGCTCCTTTCATTCAGTCAGTAGCTTCAAACATTTCTGGTATATGAAAAACATGTTTTTCAATGGCAAAAATCAATGAATATTGTAAATGCACAAACAGTAATATCTCCACATTGCAAGGTGCAATTCTGAAATTTTTTGCTTTTTCCTGCTAATCCTAGCATGATAAAGAAGATTCAAAGAGAGTGAGACGCCAGCTCCTTTCATTCAGTCAGTAGCTTCAAACATTTCTGGACGTTTTTCAATGGCAAAAATCAATGAATATTGTAAATGCACAAACAGTAATATCTCCACATTGCAAGGTGCAATTCTGAAATTTTTTGCTTTTTCCTGTTAATCCTAGCATGATAAAGAAGATTCAGAGAGTGAGATGCCAGCTCCTTTCATTCAGTCAGTAGCTTCAAACATTTCTGGTATATGAAAAACATGTTTTTCAATGGCAAAAATCAATGAATATTGTAAATGCACAAACAGTAATATCTCCACATTGCAAGGTGCAATTCTGAAATTTTTTGCTTTTTCCTGCTAATCCTAGCATGATAAAGAAGATTCAAAGAGAGTGAGATGCCAGCTCCTTTCATTCAGTCAGTAGCTTCAAACATTTCTGGTATATGAAAAACACATGTTTTTCAATGGCAAAAATCAATGAATATTGTAAATGCACAAACAGTAATATCTCCACATTGCAAGGTGCAATTCTGAAATTTTTTGCTTTTTCCTGCTAATCCTAGCATGATAAAGAAGATTCAAAGAGAGTGAGATGCCAGCTCCTTTCATTCAGTCAGTAGCTTCAAACATTTCTGGTATATGAAAAACATGTTTTTCAATGGCAAAAATCAATGAATATTGTAAATGCACAAACAGTAATATCTCCACATTGCAAGGTGCAATTCTGAAATTTTTAGCTTTTTCCTGTTAATCCTAGCATGATAAAGAAGATTCAAAGAGAGTGAGATGCCAGCTCCTTTCATTCAGTCAGTAGCTTCAAACATTTCTGGACGTTTTTCAATGGCAAAAATCAATGAATATTGTAAATGCACAAACAGTAATATCTCCACATTGCAAGGTGCAATTCTGAAATTTTTTGCTTTTTCCTGTTAATCCTAGCATGATAAAGAAGATTCAGAGAGTGAGATGCCAGCTCCTTTCATTCAGTCAGTAGCTTCAAACATTTCTGGTATATGAAAAACGTTTTTCAATGGCAAAAATCAATGAATATTGTAAATGCACAAACAGTAATATCTCCACATTGCAAGGTGCAATTCTGAAATTTTTTGCTTTTTCCTGCTAATCCTAGCATGATAAAGAAGATTCAAAGAGAGTGAGATGCCAGCTCCTTTCATTCAGTCAGTAGCTTCAAACATTTCTGGTATATGAAAAACATGTTTTTCAATGGCAAAAATCAATGAATATTGTAAATGCACAAACAGTAATATCTCCACATTGCAAGGTGCAATTCTGAAATTTTTTGCTTTTTCCTGCTAATCCTAGCATGATAAAGAAGATTCAAAGAGAGTGAGATGCCAGCTCCTTTCATTCAGTCAGTAGCTTCAAACATTTCTGGTATATGAAAAACATGTTTTTCAATGGCAAAAATCAATGAATATTGTAAATGCACAAACAGTAATATCTCCACATTGCAAGGTGCAATTCTGAAATTTTTTGCTTTTTCCTGTTAATCCTAGCATGATAAAGAAGATTCAAAGAGAGTGAGATGCCAGCTCCTTTCATTCAGTCAGTAGCTTCAAACATTTCTGGTATATGAAAAACATGTTTTTCAATGGCAAAAATCAATGAATATTGTAAATGCACAAACAGTAATATCTCCACATTGCAAGGTGCAATTCTGAAATTTTTTGCTTTTTCCTGCTAATCCTAGCATGATAAAGAAGATTCAAAGAGAGTGAGATGCCAGCTCCTTTCATTCAGTCAGTAGCTTCAAACATTTCTGGTATATGAAAAACATGTTTTTCAATGGCAAAAATCAATGAATATTGTAAATGCACAAACAGTAATATCTCCACATTGCAAGGTGCAATTCTGAAATTTTTAGCTTTTTCCTGCTAATCCTAGCATGATAAAGAAGATTCAAAGAGAGTGAGATGCCAGCTCCTTTCATTCAGTCAGTAGCTTCAAACATTTCTGGACGTTTTTCAATGGCAAAAATCAATGAATATTGTAAATGCACAAACAGTAATATCTCCACATTGCAAGGTGCAATTCTGAAATTTTTTGCTTTTTCCTGTTAATCCTAGCATGATAAAGAAGATTCAAAGAGAGTGAGATGCCAGCTCCTTTCATTCAGTCAGTAGCTTCAAACATTTCTGGTATATGAAAAACGTTTTTCAATGGCAAAAATCAATGAATATTGTAAATGCACAAACAGTAATATCTCCACATTGCAAGGTGCAATTCTGAAATTTTTTGCTTTTTCCTGCTAATCCTAGCATGATAAAGAAGATTCAAAGAGAGTGAGATGCCAGCTCCTTTCATTCAGTCAGTAGCTTCAAACATTTCTGGTATATGAAAAACATGTTTTTCAATGGCAAAAATCAATGAATATTGTAAATGCACAAACAGTAATATCTCCACATTGCAAGGTGCAATTCTGAAATTTTTTGCTTTTTCCTGCTAATCCTAGCATGATAAAGAAGATTCAAAGAGAGTGAGATGCCAGCTCCTTTCATTCAGTCAGTAGCTTCAAACATTTCTGGACGTTTTTCAATGGCAAAAATCAATGAATATTGTAAATGCACAAACAGTAATATCTCCACATTGCAAGGTGCAATTCTGAAATTTTTTGCTTTTTCCTGTTAATCCTAGCATGATAAAGAAGATTCAAAGAGAGTGAGATGCCAGCTCCTTTCATTCAGTCAGTAGCTTCAAACATTTCTGGTATATGAAAAACATGTTTTTCAATGGCAAAAATCAATGAATATTGTAAATGCACAAACAGTAATATCTCCACATTGCAAGATGAAATTCTGAAATTTTTTGCTTTTTCCTGTTAATCCTAGCATGATAAAGAAGATTCAAAGAGAGTGAGATGCCAGCTCCTTTCATTCAGTCAGTAGCTTCAAACATTTCTGGTATATGAAAAACATGTTTTTCAATGGCAAAAATCAATGAATATTGTAAATGCACAAACAGTAATATCTCCACATTGCAAGGTGCAATTCTGAAATTTTTTGCTTTTTCCTGCTAATCCTAGCATGATAAAGAAGATTCAAAGAGAGTGAGATGCCAGCTCCTTTCATTCAGTCAGTAGCTTCAATCATTTCTGGACATTTTTTAATGGCAAAAATCAATGAATATTGTAAATGCACAAACACTAATATCTCCACATTGCAAGGTGCAATTCTGAAATTTTTTGCTTTTTCCTGTTAATCCTAGCCTGATAAAGAAGATTCGAAAAGAGTGAGATGCCAGCTCCTTTCATTCAGTCAGTAGCTTCAAACATTTCTGGTATATGAAAAACATGTTTTTCAATGGCAAAAATCAATGAATATTGTAAATGCACAAACAGTAATATCTCCACATTGCAAGGTGAAATTCTGAAATTTTTTGCTTTTTCCTGTTAATCCTAGCATGATAAAGAAGATTCAAAGAGAGTGAGATGCCAGCTCCTTTCATTCAGTCAGTAGCTTCAATCATTTCTGGACATTTTTCAATGGCAAAAATCAATGAATATTGTAAATGCACAAACAGTAATTTCTCCGCATTGCAAGGTGCAATTCTGAAATTTTTTGCTTTTTCCTGCTCCTCTTAGCATGATAAAGAAGATTCAAAGAGAGTGAGATGACAGCTCCTTTCATTCAGTCAGTAGCTTCAATCATTTCTGGACGTTTTTCAATGGCAAAAATCAATGAATATTGTAAATGCACAAACAGTAATATCTCCACATTGCAAGGTGCAATTCTGAAATTTTTTGCTTTTTCCTGTTAATCCTAGCATGATAAAGAAGATTCAAAGAGAGTGAGATGCCAGCTCCTTTCATTCAGTCAGTAGCTTCAAACATTTCTGGTATATGAAAAACGTTTTTCAATGGCAAAAATCAATGAATATTGTAAATGCACAAACAGTAATATCTCCACATTGCAAGGTGCAATTCTGAAATTTTTTGCTTTTTCCTGCTAATCCTAGCATGATAAAGAAGATTCAAAGAGAGTGAGATGCCAGCTCCTTTCATTCAGTCAGTAGCTTCAAACATTTCTGGTATATGAAAAACATGTTTTTCAATGGCAAAAATCAATGAATATTGTAAATGCACAAACAGTAATATCTCCACATTGCAAGGTGCAATTCTGAAATTTTTTGCTTTTTCCTGCTAATCCTAGCATGATAAAGAAGATTCAAAGAGAGTGAGATGCCAGCTCCTTTCATTCAGTCAGTAGCTTCAAACATTTCTGGACGTTTTTCAATGGCAAAAATCAATGAATATTGTAAATGCACAAACAGTAATATCTCCACATTGCAAGGTGCAATTCTGAAATTTTTTGCTTTTTCCTGTTAATCCTAGCATGATAAAGAAGATTCAAAGAGAGTGAGATGCCAGCTCCTTTCATTCAGTCAGTAGCTTCAAACATTTCTGGTATATGAAAAACATGTTTTTCAATGGCAAAAATCAATGAATATTGTAAATGCACAAACAGTAATATCTCCACATTGCAAGGTGCAATTCTGAAATTTTTTGCTTTTTCCTGTTAATCCTAGCATGATAAAGAAGATTCAAAGAGAGTGACATGCCAGCTCCTTTCATTCAGTCAGTAGCTTCAAACATTTCTGGTATATGAAAAACATGTTTTTCAATGGCAAAAATCAATGAATATTGTAAATGCACAAACAGTAATATCTCCACATTGCAAGGTGCAATTCTGAAATTTTTTGCTTTTTCCTGCTAATCCTAGCATGATAAAGAAGATTCAAAGAGAGTGAGATGCCAGCTCCTTTCATTCAGTCAGTAGCTTCAAACATTTCTGGACGTTTTTCAATGGCAAAAATCAATGAATATTGTAAATGCACAAACAGTAATATCTCCACATTGCAAGGTGCAATTCTGAAATTTTTTGCTTTTTCCTGTTAATCCTAGCATGATAAAGAAGATTCAGAGAGTGAGATGCCAGCTCCTTTCATTCAGTCAGTAGCTTCAAACATTTCTGGTATATGAAAAACATGTTTTTCAATGGCAAAAATCAATGAATATTGTAAATGCACAAACAGTAATATCTCCACATTGCAAGGTGCAATTCTGAAATTTTTTGCTTTTTCCTGCTAATCCTAGCATGATAAAGAAGATTCAAAGAGAGTGAGATGCCAGCTCCTTTCATTCAGTCAGTAGCTTCAAACATTTCTGGTATATGAAAAACACATGTTTTTCAATGGCAAAAATCAATGAATATTGTAAATGCACAAACAGTAATATCTCCACATTGCAAGGTGCAATTCTGAAATTTTTTGCTTTTTCCTGCTAATCCTAGCATGATAAAGAAGATTCAAAGAGAGTGAGATGCCAGCTCCTTTCATTCAGTCAGTAGCTTCAAACATTTCTGGTATATGAAAAACATGTTTTTCAATGGCAAAAATCAATGAATATTGTAAATGCACAAACAGTAATATCTCCACATTGCAAGGTGCAATTCTGAAATTTTTAGCTTTTTCCTGTTAATCCTAGCATGATAAAGAAGATTCAAAGAGAGTGAGATGCCAGCTCCTTTCATTCAGTCAGTAGCTTCAAACATTTCTGGACGTTTTTCAATGGCAAAAATCAATGAATATTGTAAATGCACAAACAGTAATATCTCCACATTGCAAGGTGCAATTCTGAAATTTTTTGCTTTTTCCTGTTAATCCTAGCATGATAAAGAAGATTCAAAGAGAGTGAGATGCCAGCTCCTTTCATTCAGTCAGTAGCTTCAAACATTTCTGGTATATGAAAAACGTTTTTCAATGGCAAAAATCAATGAATATTGTAAATGCACAAACAGTAATATCTCCACATTGCAAGGTGCAATTCTGAAATTTTTTGCTTTTTCCTGCTAATCCTAGCATGATAAAGAAGATTCAAAGAGAGTGAGATGCCAGCTCCTTTCATTCAGTCAGTAGCTTCAAACATTTCTGGTATATGAAAAACATGTTTTTCAATGGCAAAAATCAATGAATATTGTAAATGCACAAACAGTAATATCTCCACATTGCAAGGTGCAATTCTGAAATTTTTTGCTTTTTCCTGCTAATCCTAGCATGATAAAGAAGATTCAAAGAGAGTGAGATGCCAGCTCCTTTCATTCAGTCAGTAGCTTCAAACATTTCTGGTATATGAAAAACATGTTTTTCAATGGCAAAAATCAATGAATATTGTAAATGCACAAACAGTAATATCTCCACATTGCAAGGTGAAATTCTGAAATTTTTTGCTTTTTCCTGTTAATCCTAGCATGATAAAGAAGATTCAAAGAGAGTGAGATGCCAGCTCCTTTCATTCAGTCAGTAGCTTCAAACATTTCTGGTATATGAAAAACATGTTTTTCAATGGCAAAAATCAATGAATATTGTAAATGCACAAACAGTAATATCTCCACATTGCAAGGTGCAATTCTGAAATTTTTTGCTTTTTCCTGCTAATCCTAGCATGATAAAGAAGATTCAAAGAGAGTGAGATGCCAGCTCCTTTCATTCAGTCAGTAGCTTCAATCATTTCTGGACATTTTTCAATGGCAAAAATCAATGAATATTGTAAATGCACAAACAGTAATTTCTCCGCATTGCAAGGTGCAATTCTGAAATTTTTTGCTTTTTCCTGCTCATCTTAGCATGATAAAGAAGATTCAAAGAGAGTGAGATGACAGCTCCTTTCATTCAGTCAGTAGCTTCAATCATTTCTGGACGTTTTTCAATGGCAAAAATCAATGAATATTGTAAATGCACAAACAGTAATTTCTCCGCATTGCAAGGTGCAATTCTGAAATTTTTTGCTTTTTCCTGCTCCTCTTAGCATGATAAAGAAGATTCAAAGAGAGTGAGATGCCAGCTCCTTTCATTCAGTCAGTAGCTTCAAACATTTCTGGTATATGAAAAACATGTTTTTCAATGGCAAAAATCAATGAATATTGTAAATGCACAAACAGTAATATCTCCACATTGCAAGGTGCAATTCTGAAATTCTTTGCTTTTTCCTGCTAATCCTAGCATGATAAAGAAGATTCAAAGAGAGTGAGATGCCAGCTCCTTTCATTCAGTCAGTAGCTTCAAACATTTCTGGTATATGAAAAACATGTTTTTCAATGGCAAAAATCAATGAATATTGTAAATGCACAAACAGTAATATCTCCACATTGCAAGGTGCAATTCTGAAATTTTTAGCTTTTTCCTGTTAATCCTAGCATGATAAAGAAGATTCAAAGAGAGTGAGATGCCAGCTCCTTTCATTCAGTCAGTAGCTTCAAACATTTCTGGTACATGAAAAACATGTTTTTCAATGGCAAAAATCAATGAATATTGTAAATGCACAAACAGTAATATCTCCACATTGCAAGGTGCAATTCTGAAATTTTTTGCTTTTTCCTGCTAATCCTAGCATGATAAAGAAGATTCAAAGAGAGTGAGATGCCAGCTCCTTTCATTCAGTTAGTAGCTTCAAACATTTCTGGACGTTTTTCAATGGCAAAAATCAATGAATATTGTAAATGCACAAACAGTAATATCTCCACATTGCAAGGTGCAATTCTGAAATTTTTTGCTTTTTCCTGTTAATCCTAGCATGATAAAGAAGATTCAAAGAGAGTGAGATGCCAGCTCCTTTCATTCAGTCAGTAGCTTCAAACATTTCTGGACGTTTTTCAATGGCAAAAATCAATGAATATTGTAAATGCACAAACAGTAATATCTCCACATTGCAAGGTGCAATTCTGAAATTTTTTGCTTTTTCCTGTTAATCCTAGCATGATAAAGAAGATTCAAAGAGAGTGAGATGCCAGCTCCTTTCATTCAGTCAGTAGCTTCAAACATTTCTGGTATATGAAAAACATGTTTTTCAATGGCAAAAATCAATGAATATTGTAAATGCACAAACAGTAATATCTCCACATTGCAAGGTGCAATTCTGAAATTTTTTGCTTTTTCCTGTTAATCCTAGCATGATAAAGAAGATTCAAAGAGAGTGAGATGCCAGCTCCTTTCATTCAGTCAGTAGCTTCAAACATTTCTGGTATATGAAAAACATGTTTTTCAATGGCAAAAATCAATGAATATTTTAAATGCACAAACAGTAATATCTCCACATTGCAAGGTGCAATTCTGAAATTTTTTGCTTTTTCCTGCTAATCCTAGCATGATAAAGAAGATTCAAAGAGAGTGAGATGCCAGCTCCTTTCATTCAGTCAGTAGCTTCAAACATTTCTGGACGTTTTTCAATGGCAAAAATCAATGAATATTGTAAATGCACAAACAGTAATATCTCCACATTGCAAGGTGCAATTCTGAAATTTTTTGCTTTTTCCTGTTAATCCTAGCATGATAAAGAAGATTCAAAGAGAGTGAGATGCCAGCTCCTTTCATTCAGTCAGTAGCTTCAAACATTTCTGGTATATGAAAAACATGTTTTTCAATGGCAAAAATAAATGAATATTGTAAATGCACAAACAGTAATATCTCCACATTGCAAGGTGAAATTCTGAAATTTTTTGCTTTTTCCTGTTAATCCTAGCATGATAAAGAAGATTCAAAGAGAGTGAGATGCCAGCTCCTTTCATTCAGTCAGTAGCTTCAAACATTTCTGGTATATGAAAAACATGTTTTTCAATGGCAAAAATCAATGAATATTGTAAATGCACAAACAGTAATATCTCCACATTGCAAGGTGCAATTCTGAAATTTTTTGCTTTTTCCTGCTAATCCTAGCATGATAAAGAAGATTCAAAGAGAGTGAGATGCCAGCTCTTTTCATTCAGTCAGTAGCTTCAATCATTTCTGGACATTTTTCAATGGCAAAAATCAATGAATATTGTAAATGCACAAACAGTAATTTCTCCGCATTGCAAGGTGCAATTCTGAAATTTTTTGCTTTTTCCTGCTCCTCTTAGCATGATAAAGAAGATTCAAAGAGAGTGAGATGCCAGCTCCTTTCATTCAGTCAGTAGCTTCAAACATTTCTGGTATATGAAAAACATGTTTTTCAATGGCAAAAATCAATGAATATTGTAAATGCACAAACAGTAATATCTCCACATTGCAAGGTGCAATTCTGAAATTTTTTGCTTTTTCCTGCTAATCCTAGCATGATAAAGAAGATTCAAAGAGAGTGAGATGCCAGCTCTTTTCATTCAGTCAGTAGCTTCAATCATTTCTGGACATTTTTCAATGGCAAAAATCAATGAATATTGTAAATGCACAAACAGTAATTTCTCCGCATTGCAAGGTGCAATTCTGAAATTTTTTGCTTTTTCCTGCTCATCTTAGCATGATAAAGAAGATTCAAAGAGAGTGAGATGACAGCTCCTTTCATTCAGTCAGTAGCTTCAATCATTTCTGGACGTTTTTCAATGGCAAAAATCAATGAATATTGTAAATGCACAAACAGTAATTTCTCCGCATTGCAAGGTGCAATTCTGAAATTTTTTGCTTTTTCCTGCTCCTCTTAGCATGATAAAGAAGATTCAAAGAGAGTGAGATGCCAGCTCCTTTCATTCAGTCAGTAGCTTCAAACATTTCTGGTATATGAAAAACATGTTTTTCAATGGCAAAAATCAATGAATATTGTAAATGCACAAACAGTAATATCTCCACATTGCAAGGTGCAATTCTGAAATTCTTTGCTTTTTCCTGCTAATCCTAGCATGATAAAGAAGATTCAAAGAGAGTGAGATGCCAGCTCCTTTCATTCAGTCAGTAGCTTCAAACATTTCTGGTATATGAAAAACATGTTTTTCAATGGCAAAAATCAATGAATATTGTAAATGCACAAACAGTAATATCTCCACATTGCAAGGTGCAATTCTGAAATTTTTAGCTTTTTCCTGTTAATCCTAGCATGATAAAGAAGATTCAAAGAGAGTGAGATGCCAGCTCCTTTCATTCAGTCAGTAGCTTCAAACATTTCTGGTACATGAAAAACATGTTTTTCAATGGCAAAAATCAATGAATATTGTAAATGCACAAACAGTAATATCTCCACATTGCAAGGTGCAATTCTGAAATTTTTTGCTTTTTCCTGCTAATCCTAGCATGATAAAGAAGATTCAAAGAGAGTGAGATGCCAGCTCCTTTCATTCAGTTAGTAGCTTCAAACATTTCTGGACGTTTTTCAATGGCAAAAATCAATGAATATTGTAAATGCACAAACAGTAATATCTCCACATTGCAAGGTGCAATTCTGAAATTTTTTGCTTTTTCCTGTTAATCCTAGCATGATAAAGAAGATTCAAAGAGAGTGAGATGCCAGCTCCTTTCATTCAGTCAGTAGCTTCAAACATTTCTGGACGTTTTTCAATGGCAAAAATCAATGAATATTGTAAATGCACAAACAGTAATATCTCCACATTGCAAGGTGCAATTCTGAAATTTTTTGCTTTTTCCTGTTAATCCTAGCATGATAAAGAAGATTCAAAGAGAGTGAGATGCCAGCTCCTTTCATTCAGTCAGTAGCTTCAAACATTTCTGGTATATGAAAAACATGTTTTTCAATGGCAAAAATCAATGAATATTGTAAATGCACAAACAGTAATATCTCCACATTGCAAGGTGCAATTCTGAAATTTTTTGCTTTTTCCTGTTAATCCTAGCATGATAAAGAAGATTCAAAGAGAGTGAGATGCCAGCTCCTTTCATTCAGTCAGTAGCTTCAAACATTTCTGGTATATGAAAAACATGTTTTTCAATGGCAAAAATCAATGAATATTTTAAATGCACAAACAGTAATATCTCCACATTGCAAGGTGCAATTCTGAAATTTTTTGCTTTTTCCTGCTAATCCTAGCATGATAAAGAAGATTCAAAGAGAGTGAGATGCCAGCTCCTTTCATTCAGTCAGTAGCTTCAAACATTTCTGGACGTTTTTCAATGGCAAAAATCAATGAATATTGTAAATGCACAAACAGTAATATCTCCACATTGCAAGGTGCAATTCTGAAATTTTTTGCTTTTTCCTGTTAATCCTAGCATGATAAAGAAGATTCAAAGAGAGTGAGATGCCAGCTCCTTTCATTCAGTCAGTAGCTTCAAACATTTCTGGTATATGAAAAACATGTTTTTCAATGGCAAAAATAAATGAATATTGTAAATGCACAAACAGTAATATCTCCACATTGCAAGGTGAAATTCTGAAATTTTTTGCTTTTTCCTGTTAATCCTAGCATGATAAAGAAGATTCAAAGAGAGTGAGATGCCAGCTCCTTTCATTCAGTCAGTAGCTTCAAACATTTCTGGTATATGAAAAACATGTTTTTCAATGGCAAAAATCAATGAATATTGTAAATGCACAAACAGTAATATCTCCACATTGCAAGGTGCAATTCTGAAATTTTTTGCTTTTTCCTGCTAATCCTAGCATGATAAAGAAGATTCAAAGAGAGTGAGATGCCAGCTCTTTTCATTCAGTCAGTAGCTTCAATCATTTCTGGACATTTTTCAATGGCAAAAATCAATGAATATTGTAAATGCACAAACAGTAATTTCTCCGCATTGCAAGGTGCAATTCTGAAATTTTTTGCTTTTTCCTGCTCCTCTTAGCATGATAAAGAAGATTCAAAGAGAGTGAGATGACAGCTCCTTTCATTCAGTCAGTAGCTTCAATCATTTCTGGACGTTTTTCAATGGCAAAAATCAATGAATATTGTAAATGCACAAACAGTAATTTCTCCGCATTGCAAGGTGCAATTCTGAAATTTTTTGCTTTTTCCTGCTCCTCTTAGCATGATAAAGAAGATTCAAAGAGAGTGAGATGCCAGCTCCTTTCATTCAGTCAGTAGCTTCAAACATTTCTGGTATATGAAAAACATGTTTTTCAATGGCAAAAATCAATGAATATTGTAAATGCACAAACAGTAATATCTCCACATTGCAAGGTGCAATTCTGAAATTCTTTGCTTTTTCCTGCTAATCCTAGCATGATAAAGAAGATTCAAAGAGAGTGAGATGCCAGCTCCTTTCATTCAGTCAGTAGCTTCAAACATTTCTGGTATATGAAAAACATGTTTTTCAATGGCAAAAATCAATGAATATTGTAAATGCACAAACAGTAATATCTCCACATTGCAAGGTGCAATTCTGAAATTTTTAGCTTTTTCCTGTTAATCCTAGCATGATAAAGAAGATTCAAAGAGAGTGAGATGCCAGCTCCTTTCATTCAGTCAGTAGCTTCAAACATTTCTGGATATGAAAAACATCTTTTTCAATGGCAAAAATCAATGAATATTGTAAATGCACAAACAGTAATATCTCCACATTGCAAGGTGCAATTCTGAAATTTTTTGCTTTTTCCTGTTAATCCTAGCATGATAAAGAAGATTCAAAGAGAGTGAGATGCCAGCTCCTTTCATTCAGTCAGTAGCTTCAAACATTTCTGGTATATGAAAAACATGTTTTTCAATGGCAAAAATCAATGAATATTGTAAATGCACAAACAGTAATATCTCCACATTGCAAGGTGCAATTCTGAAATTTTTTGCTTTTTCCTGCTAATCCTAGCATGATAAAGAAGATTCAAAGAGCGTGAGATGCCAGCTCCTTTCATTCAGTCAGTAGCTTCAAACATTTCTGGTATATGAAAAACATGTTTTTCAATGGCAAAAATCAATGAATATTGTAAATGCACAAACAGTAATATCTCCACATTGCAAGGTGCAATTCTGAAATTTTTTGCTTTTTCCTGCTAATACTAGCATGATAAAGAAGATTCAAAGAGAGTGAGATGCCAGCTCCTTTCATTCAGTCAGTAGCTTCAAAGTTTTTCAATGGCAAAAATCAATGAATATTGTAAATGCACAAACAGTAATATCTCCACATTGCAAGGTGCAATTCTGAAATTTTTTGCTTTTTCCTGTTAATCCTAGCATGATAAAGAAGATTCAAAGAGAGTGAGATGCCAGCTCCTTTCATTCAGTCAGTAGCTTCAAACATTTCTGGACGTTTTTCAATGGCAAAAATCAATGAATATTGTAAATGCACAAACAGTAATATCTCCACATTGCAAGGTGCAATTCTGAAATTTTTTGCTTTTTCCTGTTAATCCTAGCATGATAAAGAAGATTCAAAGAGAGTGAGATGCCAGCTCCTTTCATTCAGTCAGTAGCTTCAAACATTTCTGGTATATGAAAAACATGTTTTTCAATGGCAAAAATCAATGAATATTGTAAATGCACAAACAGTAATATCTCCACATTGCAAGGTGCAATTCTGAAATTTTTTGCTTTTTCCTGTTAATCCTAGCATGATAAAGAAGATTCAAAGAGAGTGAGATGCCAGCTCCTTTCATTCAGTCAGTAGCTTCAAACATTTCTGGATGTTTTTCAATGGCAAAAATCAATGAATATTGTAAATGCACAAACAGTAATATCTCCACATTGCAAGGTGCAATTCTGAAATTTTTTGCTTTTTCCTGTTAATCCTAGCATGATAAAGAAGATTCAAAGAGAGTGAGATGCCAGCTCCTTTCATTCAGTCAGTAGCTTCAAACATTTCTGGTATATGAAAAACATGTTTTTCAATGGCAAAAATCAATGAATATTGTAAATGCACAAACAGTAATATCTCCACATTGCAAGGTGCAATTCTGAAATTTTTTGCTTTTTCCTGTTAATCCTAGCATGATAAAGAAGATTCAAAGAGAGTGACATGCCAGCTCCTTTCATTCAGTCAGTAGCTTCAAACATTTCTGGTATATGAAAAACATGTTTTTCAATGGCAAAAATCAATGAATATTGTAAATGCACAAACAGTAATATCTCCACATTGCAAGGTGCAATTCTGAAATTTTTTGCTTTTTCCTGCTAATCCTAGCATGATAAAGAAGATTCAAAGAGAGTGAGATGCCAGCTCCTTTCATTCAGTAAGTAGCTTCAAACATTTCTGGACGTTTTTCAATGGCAAAAATCAATGAATATTGTAAATGCACAAACAGTAATATCTCCACATTGCAAGGTGCAATTCTGAAATTTTTTGCTTTTTCCTGTTAATCCTAGCATGATAAAGAAGATTCAAAGAGAGTGAGATGCCAGCTCCTTTCATTCAGTCAGTAGCTTCAAACATTTCTGGTATATGAAAAACATGTTTTTCAATGGCAAAAATCAATGAATATTGTAAATGCACAAACAGTAATATCTCCACATTGCAAGGTGCAATTCTGAAATTTTTTGCTTTTTCCTGCTAATCCTAGCATGATAAAGAAGATTCAAAGAGAGTGAGATGCCAGCTCCTTTCATTCAGTCAGTAGCTTCAAACATTTCTGGTATGTGAAAAACACATGTTTTTCAATGGCAAAAATCAATGAATATTGTAAATGCACAAACAATAATATCTCCACATTGCAAGGTGCAATTCTGAAATTTTTTGCTTTTTCCTGCTAATCCTAGCATGATAAAGAAGATTCAAAGAGAGTGAGATGCCAGCTCCTTTCATTCAGTCAGTAGCTTCAAACATTTCTGGTATATGAAAAACATGTTTTTCAATGGCAAAAATCAATGAATATTGTAAATGCACAAACAGTAATATCTCCACATTGCAAGGTGCAATTCTGAAATTTTTAGCTTTTTCCTGTTAATCCTAGCATGATAAAGAAGATTCAAAGAGAGTGAGATGCCAGCTCCTTTCATTCAGTCAGTAGCTTCAAACATTTCTGGACGTTTTTCAATGGCAAAAATCAATGAATATTGTAAATGCACAAACAGTAATATCTCCACATTGCAAGGTGCAATTCTGAAATTTTTTGCTTTTTCCTGTTAATCCTAGCATGATAAAGAAGATTCAAAGAGAGTGAGATGCCAGCTCCTTTCATTCAGTCAGTAGCTTCAAACATTTCTGGTATATGAAAAACGTTTTTCAATGGCAAAAATCAATGAATATTGTAAATGCACAAACAGTAATATCTCCACATTGCAAGGTGCAATTCTGAAATTTTTTGCTTTTTCCTGCTAATCCTAGCATGATAAAGAAGATTCAAAGAGAGTGAGATGCCAGCTCCTTTCATTCAGTCAGTAGCTTCAAACATTTCTGGTATATGAAAAACATGTTTTTCAATGGCAAAAATCAATGAATATTGTAAATGCACAAACAGTAATATCTCCACATTGCAAGGTGCAATTCTGAAATTTTTTGCTTTTTCCTGCTAATCCTAGCATGATAAAGAAGATTCAAAGAGAGTGAGATGCCAGCTCCTTTCATTCAGTCAGTAGCTTCAAACATTTCTGGACGTTTTTCAATGGCAAAAATCAATGAATATTGTAAATGCACAAACAGTAATATCTCCACATTGCAAGGTGCAATTCTGAAATTTTTTGCTTTTTCCTGTTAATCCTAGCATGATAAAGAAGATTCAAAGAGAGTGAGATGCCAGCTCCTTTCATTCAGTCAGTAGCTTCAAACATTTCTGGTATATGAAAAACATGTTTTTCAATGGCAAAAATCAATGAATATTGTAAATGCACAAACAGTAATATCTCCACATTGCAAGGTGAAATTCTGAAATTTTTTGCTTTTTCCTGTTAATCCTAGCATGATAAAGAAGATTCAAAGAGAGTGAGATGCCAGCTCCTTTCATTCAGTCAGTAGCTTCAAACATTTCTGGTATATGAAAAACATGTTTTTCAATGGCAAAAATCAATGAATATTGTAAATGCACAAACAGTAATATCTCCACATTGCAAGGTGCAATTCTGAAATTTTTTGCTTTTTCCTGCTAATCCTAGCATGATAAAGAAGATTCAAAGAGAGTGAGATGCCAGCTCCTTTCATTCAGTCAGTAGCTTCAATCATTTCTGGACATTTTTTAATGGCAAAAATCAATGAATATTGTAAATGCACAAACACTAATATCTCCACATTGCAAGGTGCAATTCTGAAATTTTTTGCTTTTTCCTGTTAATCCTAGCCTGATAAAGAAGATTCGAAAAGAGTGAGATGCCAGCTCCTTTCATTCAGTCAGTAGCTTCAAACATTTCTGGTATATGAAAAACATGTTTTTCAATGGCAAAAATCAATGAATATTGTAAATGCACAAACAGTAATATCTCCACATTGCAAGGTGAAATTCTGAAATTTTTTGCTTTTTCCTGTTAATCCTAGCATGATAAAGAAGATTCAAAGAGAGTGAGATGCCAGCTCCTTTCATTCAGTCAGTAGCTTCAATCATTTCTGGACATTTTTCAATGGCAAAAATCAATGAATATTGTAAATGCACAAACAGTAATTTCTCCGCATTGCAAGGTGCAATTCTGAAATTTTTTGCTTTTTCCTGCTCCTCTTAGCATGATAAAGAAGATTCAAAGAGAGTGAGATGACAGCTCCTTTCATTCAGTCAGTAGCTTCAATCATTTCTGGACGTTTTTCAATGGCAAAAATCAATGAATATTGTAAATGCACAAACAGTAATATCTCCACATTGCAAGGTGCAATTCTGAAATTTTTTGCTTTTTCCTGTTAATCCTAGCATGATAAAGAAGATTCAAAGAGAGTGAGATGCCAGCTCCTTTCATTCAGTCAGTAGCTTCAAACATTTCTGGTATATGAAAAACGTTTTTCAATGGCAAAAATCAATGAATATTGTAAATGCACAAACAGTAATATCTCCACATTGCAAGGTGCAATTCTGAAATTTTTTGCTTTTTCCTGCTAATCCTAGCATGATAAAGAAGATTCAAAGAGAGTGAGATGCCAGCTCCTTTCATTCAGTCAGTAGCTTCAAACATTTCTGGTATATGAAAAACATGTTTTTCAATGGCAAAAATCAATGAATATTGTAAATGCACAAACAGTAATATCTCCACATTGCAAGGTGCAATTCTGAAATTTTTTGCTTTTTCCTGCTAATCCTAGCATGATAAAGAAGATTCAAAGAGAGTGAGATGCCAGCTCCTTTCATTCAGTCAGTAGCTTCAAACATTTCTGGACGTTTTTCAATGGCAAAAATCAATGAATATTGTAAATGCACAAACAGTAATATCTCCACATTGCAAGGTGCAATTCTGAAATTTTTTGCTTTTTCCTGTTAATCCTAGCATGGTAAAGAAGATTCAAAGAGAGTGAGATGCCAGCTCCTTTCATTCAGTCAGTAGCTTCAAACATTTCTGGTATATGAAAAACATGTTTTTCAATGGCAAAAATCAATGAATATTGTAAATGCACAAACAGTAATATCTCCACATTGCAAGGTGAAATTCTGAAATTTTTTGCTTTTTCCTGTTAATCCTAGCATGATAAAGAAGATTCAAAGAGAGTGAGATGCCAGCTCCTTTCATTCAGTCAGTAGCTTCAAACATTTCTGGTATATGAAAAACATGTTTTTCAATGGCAAAAATCAATGTATATTGTAAATGCACAAACAGTAATATCTCCACATTGCAAGGTGCAATTCTGAAATTTTTTGCTTTTTCCTGCTTATCCTAGCATGATAAAGAAGATTCAAAGAGAGTGAGATGCCAGCTCCTTTCATTCAGTCAGTAGCTTCAAACATTTCTGGACGTTTTTCAATGGCAAAAATCAATGAATATTGTAAATGCACAAACAGTAATATCTCCACATTGCAAGGTGCAATTCTGAAATTTTTTGCTTTTTCCTGTTAATCCTAGCATGATAAAGAAGATTCAAAGAGAGTGAGATGCCAGCTCCTTTCATTCAGTCAGTAGCTTCAAACATTTCTGGTATATGAAAAACGTTTTTCAATGGCAAAAATCAATGAATATTGTAAATGCACAAACAGTAATATCTCCACATTGCAAGGTGCAATTCTGAAATTTTTTGCTTTTTCCTGCTAATCCTAGCATGATAAAGAAGATTCAAAGAGAGTGAGATGCCAGCTCCTTTCATTCAGTCAGTAGCTTCAAACATTTCTGGTATTTGAAAAACATGTTTTTCAATGGCAAAAATCAATGAATATTGTAAATGCACAAACAGTAATATCTCCACATTGCAAGGTGCAATTCTGAAATTTTTTGCTTTTTCCTGCTAATCCTAGCATGATAAAGAAGATTCAAAGAGAGTGAGATGCCAGCTCCTTTCATTCAGTCAGTAGCTTCAAACATTTCTGGACGTTTTTCAATGGCAAAAATCAATGAATATTGTAAATGCACAAACAGTAATATCTCCACATTGCAAGGTGCAATTCTGAAATTTTTTGCTTTTTCCTGTTAATCCTAGCATGATAAAGAAGATTCAAAGAGAGTGAGATGCCAGCTCCTTTCATTCAGTCAGTAGCTTCAAACATTTCTGGTATATGAAAAACATGTTTTTCAATGGCAAAAATCAATGAATATTGTAAATGCACAAACAGTAATATCTCCACATTGCAAGGTGAAATTCTGAAATTTTTTGCTTTTTCCTGTTAATCCTAGCATGATAAAGAAGATTCAAAGAGAGTGAGATGCCAGCTCCTTTCATTCAGTCAGTAGCTTCAAACATTTCTGGTATATGAAAAACATGTTTTTCAATGGCAAAAATCAATGAATATTGTAAATGCACAAACAGTAATATCTCCACATTGCAAGGTGCAATTCTGAAATTTTTTGCTTTTTCCTGCTAATCCTAGCATGATAAAGAAGATTCAAAGAGAGTGAGATGCCAGCTCCTTTCATTCAGTCAGTAGCTTCAATCATTTCTGGACATTTTTTAATGGCAAAAATCAATGAATATTGTAAATGCACAAACACTAATATCTCCACATTGCAAGGTGCAATTCTGAAATTTTTTGCTTTTTCCTGTTAATCCTAGCCTGATAAAGAAGATTCGAAAAGAGTGAGATGCCAGCTCCTTTCATTCAGTCAGTAGCTTCAAACATTTCTGGTATATGAAAAACATGTTTTTCAATGGCAAAAATCAATGAATATTGTAAATGCACAAACAGTAATATCTCCACATTGCAAGGTGAAATTCTGAAATTTTTTGCTTTTTCCTGTTAATCCTAGCATGATAAAGAAGATTCAAAGAGAGTGAGATGCCAGCTCCTTTCATTCAGTCAGTAGCTTCAATCATTTCTGGACATTTTTCAATGGCAAAAATCAATGAATATTGTAAATGCACAAACAGTAATTTCTCCGCATTGCAAGGTGCAATTCTGAAATTTTTTGCTTTTTCCTGCTCCTCTTAGCATGATAAAGAAGATTCAAAGAGAGTGAGATGACAGCTCCTTTCATTCAGTCAGTAGCTTCAATCATTTCTGGACGTTTTTCAATGGCAAAAATCAATGAATATTGTAAATGCACAAACAGTAATATCTCCACATTGCAAGGTGCAATTCTGAAATTTTTTGCTTTTTCCTGTTAATCCTAGCATGATAAAGAAGATTCAAAGAGAGTGAGATGCCAGCTCCTTTCATTCAGTCAGTAGCTTCAAACATTTCTGGTATATGAAAAACGTTTTTCAATGGCAAAAATCAATGAATATTGTAAATGCACAAACAGTAATATCTCCACATTGCAAGGTGCAATTCTGAAATTTTTTGCTTTTTCCTGCTAATCCTAGCATGATAAATAAGATTCAAAGAGAGTGAGATGCCAGCTCCTTTCATTCAGTCAGTAGCTTCAAACATTTCTGGTATATGAAAAACATGTTTTTCAATGGCAAAAATCAATGAATATTGTAAATGCACAAACAGTAATATCTCCACATTGCAAGGTGCAATTCTGAAATTTTTTGCTTTTTCCTGCTAATCCTAGCATGATAAAGAAGATTCAAAGAGAGTGAGATGCCAGCTCCTTTCATTCAGTCAGTAGCTTCAAACATTTCTGGACGTTTTTCAATGGCAAAAATCAATGAATATTGTAAATGCACAAACAGTAATATCTCCACATTGCAAGGTGCAATTCTGAAATTTTTTGCTTTTTCCTGTTAATCCTAGCATGATAAAGAAGATTCAAAGAGAGTGAGATGCCAGCTCCTTTCATTCAGTCAGTAGCTTCAAACATTTCTGGTATATGAAAAACATGTTTTTCAATGGCAAAAATCAATGAATATTGTAAATGCACAAACAGTAATATCTCCACATTGCAAGGTGAAATTCTGAAATTTTTTGCTTTTTCCTGTTAATCCTAGCATGATAAAGAAGATTCAAAGAGAGTGAGATGCCAGCTCCTTTCATTCAGTCAGTAGCTTCAAACATTTCTGGTATATGAAAAACATGTTTTTCAATGGCAAAAATCAATGAATATTGTAAATGCACAAACAGTAATATCTCCACATTGCAAGGTGCAATTCTGAAATTTTTTGCTTTTTCCTGCTTATCCTAGCATGATAAAGAAGATTCAAAGAGAGTGAGATGCCAGCTCCTTTCATTCAGTCAGTAGCTTCAATCATTTCTGGACATTTTTTAATGGCAAAAATCAATGAATATTGTAAATGCACAAACACTAATATCTCCACATTGCAAGGTGCAATTCTGAAATTTTTTGCTTTTTCCTGTTAATCCTAGCCTGATAAAGAAGATTCGAAAAGAGTGAGATGCCAGCTCCTTTCATTCAGTCAGTAGCTTCAAACATTTCTGGTATATGAAAAACATGTTTTTCAATGGCAAAAATCAATGAATATTGTAAATGCACAAACAGTAATATCTCCACATTGCAAGGTGAAATTCTGAAATTTTTTGCTTTTTCCTGTTAATCCTAGCATGATAAAGAAGATTCAAAGAGAGTGAGATGCCAGCTCCTTTCATTCAGTCAGTAGCTTCAATCATTTCTGGACATTTTTCAATGGCAAAAATCAATGAATATTGTAAATGCACAAACAGTAATTTCTCCGCATTGCAAGGTGCAATTCTGAAATTTTTTGCTTTTTCCTGCTCCTCTTAGCATGATAAAGAAGATTCAAAGAGAGTGAGATGACAGCTCCTTTCATTCAGTCAGTAGCTTCAATCATTTCTGGACGTTTTTCAATGGCAAAAATCAATGAATATTGTAAATGCACAAACAGTAATTTCTCCGCATTGCAAGGTGCAATTCTGAAATTTTTTGCTTTTTCCTGCTCCTCTTAGCATGATAAAGAAGATTCAAAGAGAGTGAGATGCCAGCTCCTTTCATTCAGTCAGTAGCTTCAATCATTTCTGGACGTTTTTCAATGGCAAAAATCAATGAATATTGTAAATGCACAAACAGTAATTTCTCCGCATTGCAAGGTGCAATTCTGAAATTTTTTGCTTTTTCCTGCTCCTCTTAGCATGATAAACAAGATTCAAAGAGAGTGAGATGCCAGCTCCTTTCATTCAGTCAGTAGCTTCAATCATTTCTGGACGTTTTTCAATGGCAAAAATCATTGAATATTGTAAATGCACAAACAGTAATTTCTCCGCATTGCAAGGTGCAATTCTGAAATTTTTTACTTTTTCCTGCTCCTCTTAGCATGATAAAGAAGATTCAAAGAGAGTGAGATGCCAGCTCCTTTCATTCAGTCAGTAGCTTCAATCATTTCTGGTATATGAATAACATGATGTTTTTCATTCGCAAAAATCAATGAATATTGTAAATGCACAAACAGTAATTTCTCCGCATTGCAAGGTGCAATTCTGAAATTTTTTGCTTTTTCCTGCTCCTCTTAGCATGATAAAGAAGATTCAAAGAGAGTGAGATGCCAGCTCCTTTCATTCAGTCAGTAGCTTCAATCATTTCTGGATGTTTTTCAATGGCAAAAATCAATGAATATTGTAAATGCACAAACAGTAATTTCTCCGCATTGCAAGGTGCAATTCTGAAATTTTTTGCTTTTTCCTGCTCCTCTTAGCATGATAAAGAAGATTCAAAGAGAGTGAGATGCCAGCTCCTTTCCTTCAGTCAGTAGCTTCAATCATTTCTGGTATATGAATAACATGATGTTTTTCAATGGCAAAAATCCATGAATTTTGTAAATGCACAAACAGTAATTTCTCCGCATTGCAAGGCGCAATTCTGAAATTTTTTGCTTTTTCCTGCTCCTCTTAGCATGATAAAGAAGATTCAAAGAGAGTGAGATGCCAGCTCCTTTCATTCAGTCAGTAGCTTCAATCATTTCTGGACATTTTTCAATGGCAAAAATCAATGAATATTGTAAATGCACAAACAGTAATTTCTCCGCATTGCAAGGTGCAATTCTGAAATTTTTTGCTTTTTCCTGCTCCTCTTAGCATGATAAAGAAGATTCAAAGAGAGTGAGATGCCAGCTCCTTTCATTCAGTCAGTAGCTTCAATCATTTCTGGACGTTTTTCAATGGCAAAAATCAATGAATATTGTAAATGCACAAACAGTAATTTCTCCGCATTGCAAGGTGCAATTCTGAAATTTTTTGCTTTTTCCTGCTCCTCTTAGCATGATAAAGAAGATTCAAAGAGAGTGAGATGCCAGCTCCTTTCATTCAGTCAGTAGCTTCAATCATTTCTGGACGTTTTTCAATGGCAAAAATCAATGAATATTGTAAATGCACAAACAGTAATTTCTCCGCATTGCAAGGTGCAATTCTGAAATTTTTTGCTTTTTCCTGCTCCTCTTAGCATGATAAAGAAGATTCAAAGAGAGTGAGATGCCAGCTCCTTTCATTCAGTCAGTACCTTCAATCATTTCTGGACGTTTTTCAATGGCAAAAATCAATGAATATTGTAAATGCACAAACAGTAATTTCTCCGCATTGCAAGGTGCAATTCTGAAATTTTTTGCTTTTTCCTGCTCCTCTTAGCATGATAAAGAAGATTCAAAGAGAGTGAGATGCCAGCTCCTTTCATTCAGTCAGTAGCTTCAATCATTTCTGGACGTTTTTCAATGGCAAAAATCAATGAATATTGTAAATGCACAAACTGTAATTTCTCCGCATTGCAAGGTGCAATTCTGAAATTTTTTGCTTTTTCCTGCTCCTCTTAGCATGATAAAGAAGATTCAAAGAGAGTGAGATGCCAGCTCCTTTCATTCTGTCAGTAGCTTCAATCATTTCTGGTATATGAATAACATGATGTTTTTCAATAGCAAAAATCAATGAATATTGTAAATGCACAAACAGTAATTTCTCCGCATTGCAAGGTGCAATTCTGAAATTTTTTGCTTTTTCCTGCTCCTCTTAGCATGATAAAGAAGATTCAAAGAGAGTGAGATGCCAGCTCCTTTCATTCAGTCAGTAGCTTCAATCATTTCTGGACATTTTTCAATGGCAAAAATCAATGAATATTGTAAATGCACAAACAGTAATTTCTCCGCATTGCAAGGTGCAATTCTGAAATTTTTTGCTTTTTCCTGCTCCTCGTAGCATGATAAACAAGATTCAAAGAGAGTGAGATGCCATCTCCTTTCATTCAGTCAGTAGCTTCAATCATTTCTGGACGTTTTTCAATGGCAAAAATCAATGAATATTGTAAATGCACAAACAGTAATTTCTCCGCATTGCAAGGTGCAATTCTGAAATTTTTTGCTTTTTCCTGCTCCTCTTAGCATGATAAAGAAGATTCAAAGAGAGTGAGATGCCAGCTCCTTTCATTCAGTCAGTAGCTTCAATCATTTCTGGTATATGAATAACATGATGTTTTTCAATGGCAAAAATCAATGAATATTGTAAATGCACAAACAGTAATTTCTCCGCATTGCAAGGTGCAATTCTGAAATTTTTTGCTTTTTCCTGCTCCTCTTAGCATGATAAAGAAGATTCAAAGAGAGTGAGATGCCAGCTCCTTTCATTCAGTCAGTAGCTTCAATCATTTCTGGACATTTTTCAATGGCAAAAATCAATGAATATTGTAAATGCACAAACAGTAATTTCTCCGCATTGCAAGGTGCAATTCTGAAATTTTTTGCTTTTTCCTGCTCCTCTTAGCATGATAAACAAGATTCAAAGAGAGTGAGATGCCAGCTCCTTTCATTCAGTCAGTAGCTTCAATCATTTCTGGACGTTTTTCAATGGCAAAAATCATTGAATATTGTAAATGCACAAACAGTAATTTCTCCGCATTGCAAGGTGCAATTCTGAAATTTTTTACTTTTTCCTGCTCCTCTTAGCATGATAAAGAAGATTCAAAGAGAGTGAGATGCCAGCTCCTTTCATTCAGTCAGTAGCTTCAATCATTTCTGGTATATGAATAACATGATGTTTTTCAATCGCAAAAATCAATGAATATTGTAAATGCACAAACAGTAATTTCACCGCATTGCAAGGTGCAATTCTGAAATTTTTTGCTTTTTCCTGCTCCTCTTAGCATGATAAAGAAGATTCATAGAGAGTGAGATGCCAGCTCCTTTCATTCAGTCAGTAGCTACAATCATTTCTGGATGTTTTTCAATGGCAAAAATCAATGAATATTGTAAATGCACAAACAGTAATTTCTCCGCATTGCAAGGTGCAATTCTGAAATTTTTTGCTTTTTCCTGCTCCTCTTAGCATGATAAAGAAGATTCAAAGAGAGTGAGATGCCAGCTCCTTTCCTTCAGTCAGTAGCTTCAATCATTTCTGGTATATGAATAACATGATGTTTTTCAATGGCAAAAATCAATGAATTTTGTAAATGCACAAACAGTAATTTCTCCGCATTGCAAGGCGCAATTCTGAAATTTTTTGCTTTTTCCTGCTCCTCTTAGCATGATAAAGAAGATTCAAAGAGAGTGAGATGCCAGCTCCTTTCATTCAGTCAGTAGCTTCAATCATTTCTGGACATTTTTCAATGGCAAAAATCAATGAATATTGTAAATGCACAAACAGTAATTTCTCCGCATTGCAAGGTGCAATTCTGAAATTTTTTGCTTTTTCCTGCTCCTCTTAGCATGATAAAGAAGATTCAAAGAGAGTGAGATGCCAGCTCCTTTCATTCAGTCAGTAGCTTCAATCATTTCTGGACGTTTTTCAATGGCAAAAATCAATGAATATTGTAAATGCACAAACAGTAATTTCTCCGCATTGCAAGGTGCAATTCTGAAATTTTTTGCTTTTTCCTGCTCCTCTTAGCATGATAAAGAAGATTCAAAGAGAGTGATATGCCAGCTCCTTTCATTCAGTCAGTACCTTCAATCATTTCTGGACGTTTTTCAATGGCAAAAATCAATGAATATTGTAAATGCACAAACAGTAATTTCTCCGCATTGCAAGGTGCAATTCTGAAATTTTTTGCTTTTTCCTGCTCCTCTTAGCATGATAAAGAAGATTCAAAGAGAGTGAGATGCCAGCTCCTTTCATTCAGTCAGTAGCTTCAATCATTTCTGGACGTTTTTCAATGGCAAAAATCAATGAATATTGTAAATGCACAAACTGTAATTTCTCCGCATTGCAAGGTGCAATTCTGAAATTTTTTGCTTTTTCCTGCTCCTCTTAGCATGATAAAGAAGATTCAAAGAGAGTGAGATGCCAGCTCCTTTCATTCAGTCAGTAGCTTCAATCATTTCTGGTATATGAATAACATGATGTTTTTCAATAGCAAAAATCAATGAATATTGTAAATGCACAAACAGTAATTTCTCCGCATTGCAAGGTGCAATTCTGAAATTTTTTGCTTTTTCCTGCTCCTCTTAGCATGATAAAGAAGATTCAAAGAGAGAGAGATGCCAGCTCCTTTCATTCAGTCAGTAGCTTCAATCATTTCTGGACGTTTTTCAATGGCAAAAATCAATGAATATTGTAAATGCACAAACAGTAATTTCTCCACATTGCAAGGTGCAATTCTGAAATTTTTTGCTTTTTCCTGCTCCTCTTAGCATGATAAACAAGATTCAAAGAGAGTGAGATGCCAGCTCCTTTCATTCAGTCAGTAGCTTCAATCATTTCTGGACGTTTTTCAATGGCAAAAATCATTGAATATTGTAAATGCACAAACAGTAATTTCTCCGCATTGCAAGGTGCAATTCTGAAATTTTTTACTTTTTCCTGCTCCTCTTAGCATGATAAAGAAGATTCAAAGAGAGTGAGATGCCAGCTCCTTTCATTCAGTCAGTAGCTTCAATCATTTCTGGACGTTTTTCAATGGCAAAAATCAATGAATATTGTAAATGCACAAACAGTAATTTCTCCGCATTGCAAGGTGCAATTCTGAAATTTTTTGCTTTTTCCTGCTCCTCTTAGCATGATAAAGAAGATTCAAAGAGAGTGAGATGCCAGCTCCTTTCCTTCAGTCAGTAGCTTCAATCATTTCTGGTATATGAATAACATGATGTTTTTCAAAGGCAAAAATCAATGAATTTTGTAAATGCACAAACAGTAATTTCTCCGCATTGCAAGGCGCAATTCTGAAATTTTTTGCTTTTTCCTGCTCCTCTTAGCATGATAAAGAAGATTCAAAGAGAGTGAGATGCCAGCTCCTTTCATTCAGTCAGTAGCTTCAATCATTTCTGGACGTTTTTCAATGGCAAAAATCAATGAATATTGTAAATGCACAAACAGTAATTTCTCCGCATTGCAAGGTGCAATTCTGAAATTTTTTGCTTTTTCCTGCTCCTCTTAGCATGATAAAGAAGATTCAAAGAGAGTGAGATGCCAGCTCCTTTCATTCAGTCAGTAGCTTCAATCATTTCTGGTATATGAATAACATGATGTTTTTCAATGGCAAAAATCAATGAATATTGTAAATGCACAAACAGTAATTTCTCCGCATTGCAAGGTGCAATTCTGAAATTTTTTGCTTTTTCCTGCTCCTCTTAGCATGATAAAGAAGATTCAAAGAGAGTGAGATGCCAGCTCCTTTCATTCAGTCAGTAGCTTCAATCATTTCTGGACATTTTTCAATGGCAAAAATCAATGAATATTGTAAATGCACAAACAGTAATTTCTCCGCATTGCAAGGTGCAATTCTGAAATTTTTTGCTTTTTCCTGCTCCTCTTAGCATGATAAACAAGATTCAAAGAGAGTGAGATGCCAGCTCCTTTCATTCAGTCAGTAGCTTCAATCATTTCTGGACGTTTTTCAATGGCAAAAATCATTGAATATTGTAAATGCACAAACAGTAATTTCTCCGCATTGCAAGGTGCAATTCTGAAATTTTTTACTTTTTCCTGCTCCTCTTAGCATGATAAAGAAGATTCAAAGAGAGTGAGATGCCAGCTCCTTTCATTCAGTCAGTAGCTTCAATCATTTCTGGTATATGAATAACATGATGTTTTTCAATCGCAAAAATCAATGAATATTGTAAATGCACAAACAGTAATTTCACCGCATTGCAAGGTGCAATTCTGAAATTTTTTGCTTTTTCCTGCTCCTCTTAGCATGATAAAGAAGATTCAAAGAGAGTGAGATGCCAGCTCCTTTCATTCAGTCAGTAGCTACAATCATTTCTGGATGTTTTTCAATGGCAAAAATCAATGAATATTGTAAATGCACAAACAGTAATTTCTCCGCATTGCAAGGTGCAATTCTGAAATTTTTTGCTTTTTCCTGCTCCTCTTAGCATGATAAAGAAGATTCAAAGAGAGTGAGATGCCAGCTCCTTTCCTTCAGTCAGTAGCTTCAATCATTTCTGGTATATGAATAACATGATGTTTTTCAATGGCAAAAATCAATGAATTTTGTAAATGCACAAACAGTAATTTCTCCGCATTGCAAGGCGCAATTCTGAAATTTTTTGCTTTTTCCTGCTCCTCTTAGCATGATAAAGAAGATTCAAAGAGAGTGAGATGCCAGCTCCTTTCATTCAGTCAGTAGCTTCAATCATTTCTGGACATTTTTCAATGGCAAAAATCAATGAATATTGTAAATGCACAAACAGTAATTTCTCCGCATTGCAAGGTGCAATTCTGAAATTTTTTGCTTTCTCCTGCTCCTCTTAGCATGATAAAGAAGATTCAAAGAGAGTGAGATGCCAGCTCCTTTCATTCAGTCAGTAGCTTCAATCATTTCTGGACGTTTTTCAATGGCAAAAATCAATGAATATTGTAAATGCACAAACAGTAATTTCTCCGCATTGCAAGGTGCAATTCTGAAATTTTTTGCTTTTTCCTGCTCCTCTTAGCATGATAAAGAAGATTCAAAGAGAGTGATATGCCAGCTCCTTTCATTCAGTCAGTACCTTCAATCATTTCTGGACGTTTTTCAATGGCAAAAATCAATGAATATTGTAAATGCACAAACAGTAATTTCTCCGCATTGCAAGGTGCAATTCTGAAATTTTTTGCTTTTTCCTGCTCCTCTTAGCATGATAAAGAAGATTCAAAGAGAGTGAGATGCCAGCTCCTTTCATTCAGTCAGTAGCTTCAATCATTTCTGGACGTTTTTCAATGGCAAAAATCAATGAATATTGTAAATGCACAAACTGTAATTTCTCCGCATTGCAAGGTGCAATTCTGAAATTTTTTGCTTTTTCCTGCTCCTCTTAGCATGATAAAGAAGATTCAAAGAGAGTGAGATGCCAGCTCCTTTCATTCAGTCAGTAGCTTCAATCATTTCTGGTATATGAATAACATGATGTTTTTCAATAGCAAAAATCAATGAATATTGTAAATGCACAAACAGTAATTTCTCCGCATTGCAAGGTGCAATTCTGAAATTTTTTGCTTTTTCCTGCTCCTCTTAGCATGATAAAGAAGATTCAAAGAGAGTGAGATGCCAGCTCCTTTCATTCAGTCAGTAGCTTCAATCATTTCTGGACGTTTTTCAATGGCAAAAATCAATGAATATTGTAAATGCACAAACAGTAATTTCTCCACATTGCAAGGTGCAATTCTGAAATTTTTTGCTTTTTCCTGCTCCTCTTAGCATGATAAACAAGATTCAAAGAGAGTGAGATGCCAGCTCCTTTCATTCAGTCAGTAGCTTCAATCATTTCTGGACGTTTTTCAATGGCAAAAATCATTGAATATTGTAAATGCACAAACAGTAATTTCTCCGCATTGCAAGGTGCAATTCTGAAATTTTTTACTTTTTCCTGCTCCTCTTAGCATGATAAAGAAGATTCAAAGAGAGTGAGATGCCAGCTCCTTTCATTCAGTCAGTAGCTTCAATCATTTCTGGACGTTTTTCAATGGCAAAAATCAATGAATATTGTAAATGCACAAACAGTAATTTCTCCGCATTGCAAGGTGCAATTCTGAAATTTTTTGCTTTTTCCTGCTCCTCTTAGCATGATAAAGAAGATTCAAAGAGAGTGAGATGCCAGCTCCTTTCCTTCAGTCAGTAGCTTCAATCATTTCTGGTATATGAATAACATGATGTTTTTCAATGGCAAAAATCAATGAATTTTGTAAATGCACAAACAGTAATTTCTCCGCATTGCAAGGCGCAATTCTGAAATTTTTTGCTTTTTCCTGCTCCTCTTAGCATGATAAAGAAGATTCAAAGAGAGTGAGATGCCAGCTCCTTTCATTCAGTCAGTAGCTTCAATCATTTCTGGACATTTTTCAATGGCAAAAATCAATGAATATTGTAAATGCACAAACAGTAATTTCTCCGCATTGCAAGGTGCAATTCTGAATTTTTTTGCTTTTTCCTGCTCCTCTTAGCATGATAAAGAAGATTCAAAGAGAGTGAGATGCCAGCTCCTTTCATTCAGTCAGTAGCTTCAAACATTTCTGGTATAAACATTTCTGGACGTTTTTCAATGGCAAAAATCAATGAATATTGTAAATGCACAAACAGTAATATCTCCACATTGCAAGGTGCAATTCTGAAATTTTTTGCTTTTTCCTGCTAATCCTAGCATGATAAAGAAGATTCAAAGAGAGTGAGATGCCAGCTCCTTTCATTCAGTCAGTAGCTTCAATCATTTCTGGTATATGAATAACATGATGTTTTTCAATGGCAAAAATCAATGAATATTGTAAATGCACAAACAGTAATTTCTCCGCATTGCAAGGTGCAATTCTGAAATTTTTTACTTTTTCCTGCTCCTCTTAGCATGGTAAAGAAGATTCAAAGAGAGTGAGATGCCAGCTCCTTTCATTCAGTCAGTAGCTTCAATCATTTCTGGACGTTTTTCAATGGCAAAAATCAATGAATATTGTAAATGCACAAACAGTAATTTCTCCGCATTGCAAGGTGCAATTCTGAAATTTTTTGCTTTTTCCTGCTCCTCTTAGCATGATAAAGAAGATTCAAAGAGAGTGAGATGCCAGCTCCTTTCATTCAGTCAGTAGCTTCAATCATTTCTGGACGTTTTTCAATGGCAAAAATCAATGAATATTGTAAATGCACAAACAGTAATTTCTCCGCATTGCAAGGTGCAATTCTGAAATGTTTTGCTTTTTCCTGCTCCTCTTAGCATGATAAAGAAGATTCAAAGAGAGTGAGATGCCAGCTCCTTTCATTCAGTCAGTAGCTTCAATCATTTCTGGGTATGAATAACATGATGTTTTTCAATGGCAAAAATCAATGAATATTGTAAATGCACAAACAGTAATTTCTCCACATTGCAAGGTGCAATTCTGAAATTTTTTGCTTTTTCCTGCTCCTCTTAGCATGATAAAGAAGATTCAAAGAGAGTGAGATGCCAGCTCCTTTCATTCAGTCAGTAGCTTCAATCATTTCTGGACGTTTTTCAATGGCAAAAATCAATGAATATTGTAAATGCACAAACAGTAATTTCTCCGCATTGCAAGGTGCAATTCTGAAATTTTTTGCTTTTTCCTGCTCCTCTTAGCATGATAAAGAAGATTCAAAGTGAGTGAGATGCCAGCTCCTTTCATTCAGTCAGTAGCTTCAATCATTTCTGGACATTTTTCAATGGCAAAAATCAATGAATATTGTAAATGCACAAACAGTAATTTCTCCGCATTGCAAGGTGCAATTCTGAATTTTTTTGCTTTTTCCTGCTCCTCTTAGCATGATAAAGAAGATTCAAAGAGAGTGAGATGCCAGCTCCTTTCATTCAGTCAGTAGCTTCAAACATTTCTGGTATAAACATTTCTGGACGTTTTTCAATGGCAAAAATCAATGAATATTGTAAATGCACAAACAGTAATATCTCCACATTGCAAGGTGCAATTCTGAAATTTTTTGCTTTTTCCTGCTAATCCTAGCATGATAAAGAATATTCAAATAGAGTGAGATGCCAGCTCCTTTCATTCAGTCAGTAGCTTCAAACATTTCTGGACGTTTTTCAATGGCAAAAATCAATGAATATTGTAAATGCACAAACAGTAATATCTCCACATTGCAAGGTGCAATTCTGAAATTTTTTGCTTTTTCCTGCTAATCCTAGCATGATAAAGAAGATTCAAAGAGAGTGAGATGCCAGGTCCTTTCATTCAGTCAGTAGCTTCAAACATTTCTGGTATATGAAAAACATGTTTTTCAATGGCAAAAATCAATGAATATTGTAAATGCACAAACAGTAATATCTCCACATTGCAAGGTGCAATTCTGAAATTTTTTGCTTTTTCCTGCTAATCCTAGCATGATAAAGAAGATTCAAAGAGAGTGAGATGCCAGCTCCTTTCATTCAGTCAGTAGCTTCAAACATTTCTGGTATATGAAAAACACATGTTTTTCAATGGCAAAAATCAATGAATATTGTAAATGCACAAACAGTAATATCTCCACATTGCAAGGTGCAATTCTGAAATTTTTTGCTTTTTCCTGCTAATCCTAGCATGATAAAGAAGATTCAAAGAGAGTGAGATGCCAGCTCCTTTCATTCAGTCAGTAGCTTCAAACATTTCTGGTATATGAAAAACATGTTTTTCAATGGCAAAAATCAATGAATATTGTAAATGCACAAACAGTAATATCTCCACATTGCAAGGTGCAATTCTGAAATTTTTAGCTTTTTCCTGTTAATCCTAGCATGATAAAGAAGATTCAAAGAGAGTGAGATGCCAGCTCCTTTCATTCAGTCAGTAGCTTCAAACATTTCTGGACGTTTTTCAATGGCAAAAATCAATGAATATTGTAAATGCACAAACAGTAATATCTCCACATTGCAAGGTGCAATTCTGAAATTTTTTGCTTTTTCCTGTTAATCCTAGCATGATAAAGAAGATTCAAAGAGAGTGAGATGCCAGCTCCTTTCATTCAGTCAGTAGCTTCAAACATTTCTGGTATATGAAAAACGTTTTTCAATGGCAAAAATCAATGAATATTGTAAATGCACAAACAGTAATATCTCCACATTGCAAGGTGCAATTCTGAAATTTTTTGCTTTTTCCTGCTAATCCTAGCATGATAAAGAAGATTCAAAGAGAGTGAGATGCCAGCTCCTTTCATTCAGTCAGTAGCTTCAAACATTTCTGGTATATGAAAAACATGTTTTTCAATGGCAAAAATCAATGAATATTGTAAATGCACAAACAGTAATATCTCCACATTGCAAGGTGCAATTCTGAAATTTTTTGCTTTTTCCTGCTAATCCTAGCATGATAAAGAAGATTCAAAGAGAGTGAGATGCCAGCTCCTTTCATTCAGTCAGTAGCTTCAAACATTTCTGGTATATGAAAAACATGTTTTTCAATGGCAAAAATCAATGAATATTGTAAATGCACAAACAGTAATATCTCCACATTGCAAGGTGAAATTCTGAAATTTTTTGCTTTTTCCTGTTAATCCTAGCATGATAAAGAAGATTCAAAGAGAGTGAGATGCCAGCTCCTTTCATTCAGTCAGTAGCTTCAAACATTTCTGGTATATGAAAAACATGTTTTTCAATGGCAAAAATCAATGAATATTGTAAATGCACAAACAGTAATATCTCCACATTGCAAGGTGCAATTCTGAAATTTTTTGCTTTCTCCTGCTAATCCTAGCATGATAAAGAAGATTCAAAGAGAGTGAGATGCCAGCTCCTTTCATTCAGTCAGTAGCTTCAATCATTTCTGGACATTTTTCAATGGCAAAAATCAATGAATATTGTAAATGCACAAACAGTAATTTCTCCGCATTGCAAGGTGCAATTCTGAAATTTTTTGCTTTTTCCTGCTCCTCTTAGCATGATAAATAAGATTCAAAGAGAGTGAGATGACAGCTCCTTTCATTCAGTCAGTAGCTTCAATCATTTCTGGACGTTTTTCAATGGCAAAAATCAATGAATATTGTAAATGCACAAACAGTAATTTCTCCGCATTGCAAGGTGCAATTCTGAAATTTTTTGCTTTTTCCTGCTCCTCTTAGCATGATAAAGAAGATTCAAAGAGAGTGAGATGCCAGCTCCTTTCATTCAGTCAGTAGCTTCAAACATTTCTGGTATATGAAAAACATGTTTTTCAATGGCAAAAATCAATGAATATTGTAAATGCACAAACAGTAATATCTCCACATTGCAAGGTGCAATTCTGAAATTCTTTGCTTTTTCCTGCTAATCCTAGCATGATAAAGAAGATTCATAGAGAGTGAGATGCCAGCTCCTTTCATTCAGTCAGTAGCTTCAAACATTTCTGGTATATGAAAAACATGTTTTTCAATGGCAAAAATCAATGAATATTGTAAATGCACAAACAGTAATATCTCCACATTGCAAGGTGCAATTCTGAAATTTTTAGCTTTTTCCTGTTAATCCTAGCATGATAAAGAAGATTCAAAGAGAGTGAGATGCCAGCTCCTTTCATTCAGTCAGTAGCTTCAAACATTTCTGGACGTTTTTCAATGGCAAAAATCAATGAATATTGTAAATGCACAAACAGTAATATCTCCACATTGCAAGGTGCAATTCTGAAATTTTTTGCTTTTTCCTGTTAATCCTAGCATGATAAAGAAGATTCAAAGAGAGTGAGATGCCAGCTCCTTTCATTCAGTCAGTAGCTTCAAACATTTCTGGTATATGAAAAACATGTTTTTCAATGGCAAAAATCAATGAATATTGTAAATGCACAAACAGTAATATCTCCACATTGCAAGGTGCAATTCTGAAATTTTTTGCTTTTTCCTGCTAATCCTAGCATGATAAAGAAGATTCAAAGAGAGTGAGATGCCAGCTCCTTTCATTCAGTCAGTAGCTTCAAACATTTCTGGTATATGAAAAACATGTTTTTCAATGGCAAAAATCAATGAATATTGTAAATGCACAAACAGTAATATCTCCACATTGCAAGGTGCAATTCTGAAATTTTTTGCTTTTTCCTGCTAATCCTAGCATGATAAAGAAGATTCAAAGAGAGTGAGATGCCAGCTCCTTTCATTCAGTCAGTAGCTTCAAACATTTCTGGACGTTTTTCAATGGCAAAAATCAATGAATATTGTAAATGCACAAACAGTAATATCTCCACATTGCAAGGTGCAATTCTGAAATTTTTTGCTTTTTCCTGTTAATCCTAGCATGATAAAGAAGATTCAAAGAGAGTGAGATGCCAGCTCCTTTCATTCAGTCAGTAGCTTCAAACATTTCTGGTATATGAAAAACATGTTTTTCAATGGCAAAAATCAATGAATATTGTAAATGCACAAACAGTAATATCTCCACATTGCAAGGTGCAATTCTGAAATTTTTTGCTTTTTCCTGTTAATCCTAGCATGATAAAGAAGATTCAAAGAGAGTGAGATGCCAGCTCCTTTCATTCAGTCAGTAGCTTCAAACATTTCTGGTATATGAAAAACATGTTTTTCAATGGCAAAAATCAATGAATATTTTAAATGCACAAACAGTAATATCTCCACATTGCAAGGTGCAATTCTGAAATTTTTTGCTTTTTCCTGCTAATCCTAGCATGATAAAGAAGATTCAAAGAGAGTGAGATGCCAGCTCCTTTCATTCAGTCAGTAGCTTCAAACATTTCTGGACGTTTTTCAATGGCAAAAATCAATGAATATTGTAAATGCACAAACAGTAATATCTCCACATTGCAAGGTGCAATTCTGAAATTTTTTGCTTTTTCCTGTTAATCCTAGCATGATAAAGAAGATTCAAAGAGAGTGAGATGCCAGCTCCTTTCATTCAGTCAGTAGCTTCAAACATTTTTGGTATATGAAAAACATGTTTTTCAATGGCAAAAATCAATGAATATTGTAAATGCACAAACAGTAATATCTCCACATTGCAAGGTGAAATTCTGAAATTTTTTGCTTTTTCCTGTTAATCCTAGCATGATAAAGAAGATTCAAAGAGAGTGAGATGCCAGCTCCTTTCATTCAGTCAGTAGCTTCAAACATTTCTGGTATATGAAAAACATGTTTTTCAATGGCAAAAATCAATGAATATTGTAAATGCACAAACAGTAATATCTCCACATTGCAAGGTGCAATTCTGAAATTTTTTGCTTTTTCCTGCTAATCCTAGCATGATAAAGAAGATTCAAAGAGAGTGAGATGCCAGCTCCTTTCATTCAGTCAGTAGCTTCAATCATTTCTGGACATTTTTCAATGGCAAAAATCAATGAATATTGTAAATGCACAAACAGTAATTTCTCCGCATTGCAAGGTGCAATTCTGAAATTTTTTGCTTTTTCCTGCTCCTCTTAGCATGATAAAGAAGATTCAAAGAGAGTGAGATGCCAGCTCCTTTCATTCAGTCAGTAGCTTCAAACATTTCTGGACGTTTTTCAATGGCAAAAATCAATGAATATTGTAAATGCACAAACAGTAATATCTCCACATTGCAAGGTGCAATTCTGAAATTTTTTGCTTTTTCCTGTTAATCCTAGCATGATAAAGAAGATTCAAAGAGAGTGAGATGCCAGCTCCTTTCATTCAGTCAGTAGCTTCAAACATTTCTGGTATATGAAAAACATGTTTTTCAATGGCAAAAATCAATGAATATTGTAAATGCACAAACAGTAATATCTCCACATTGCAAGGTGCAATTCTGAAATTTTTTGCTTTTTCCTGCTAATCCTAGCATGATAAAGAAGATTCAAAGAGAGTGAGATGCCAGCTCCTTTCATTCAGTCAGTAGCTTCAAACATTTCTGGTATATGAAAAACATGTTTTTCAATGGCAAAAATCAATGAATATTGTAAATGCACAAACAGTAATATCTCCACATTGCAAGGTGCAATTCTGAAATTTTTTGCTTTTTCCTGCTAATCCTAGCATGATAAAGAAGATTCAAAGAGAGTGAGATGCCAGCTCCTTTCATTCAGTCAGTAGCTTCAAACATTTCTGGACGTTTTTCAATGGCAAAAATCAATGAATATTGTAAATGCACAAACAGTAATATCTCCACATTGCAAGGTGCAATTCTGAAATTTTTTGCTTTTTCCTGTTAATCCTAGCATGATAAAGAAGATTCAAAGAGAGTGAGATGCCAGCTCCTTTCATTCAGTCAGTAGCTTCAAACATTTCTGGACGTTTTTCAATGGCAAAAATCAATGAATATTGTAAATGCACAAACAGTAATATCTCCACATTGCAAGGTGCAATTCTGAAATTTTTTGCTTTTTCCTGTTAATCCTAGCATGATAAAGAAGATTCAAAGAGAGTGAGATGCCAGCTCCTTTCATTCAGTCAGTAGCTTCAAACATTTCTGGACGTTTTTCAATGGCAAAAATCAATGAATATTGTAAATGCACAAACAGTAATATCTCCACATTGCAAGGTGCAATTCTGAAATTTTTTGCTTTTTCCTGTTAATCCTAGCATGATAAAGAAGATTCAAAGAGAGTGAGATGCCAGCTCCTTTCATTCAGTCAGTAGCTTCAAACATTTCTGGTATATGAAAAACATGTTTTTCAATGGCAAAAATCAATGAATATTGTAAATGCACAAACAGTAATATCTCCACATTGCAAGGTGAAATTCTGAAATTTTTGGCTTTTTCCTGTTAATCCTAGCATGATAAAGAAGATTCAAAGAGAGTGAGATGCCAGCTCCTTTCATTCAGTCAGTAGCTTCAAACATTTCTGGTATATGAAAAACATGTTTTTCAATGGCAAAAATCAATGAATATTTTAAATGCACAAACAGTAATATCTCCACATTGCAAGGTGCAATTCTGAAATTTTTTGCTTTTTCCTGCTAATCCTAGCATGATAAAGAAGATTCAAAGAGAGTGAGATGCCAGCTCCTTTCATTCAGTCAGTAGCTTCAAACATTTCTGGACGTTTTTCAATGGCAAAAATCAATGAATATTGTAAATGCACAAACAGTAATATCTCCACATTGCAAGGTGCAATTCTGAAATTTTTTGCTTTTTCCTGTTAATCCTAGCATGATAAAGAAGATTCAAAGAGAGTGAGATGCCAGCTCCTTTCATTCAGTCAGTAGCTTCAAACATTTCTGGTATATGAAAAACATGTTTTTCAATGGCAAAAATCAATGAATATTGTAAATGCACAAACAGTAATATCTCCACATTGCAAGGTGAAATTCTGAAATTTTTTGCTTTTTCCTGTTAATCCTAGCATGATAAAGAAGATTCAAAGAGAGTGAGATGCCAGCTCCTTTCATTCAGTCAGTAGCTTCAAACATTTCTGGTATATGAAAAACATGTTTTTCAATGGCAAAAATCAATGAATATTTTAAATGCACAAACAGTAATATCTCCACATTGCAAGGTGCAATTCTGAAATTTTTTGCTTTTTCCTGCTAATCCTAGCATGATAAAGAAGATTCAAAGAGAGTGAGATGCCAGCTCCTTTCATTCAGTCAGTAGCTTCAAACATTTCTGGACGTTTTTCAATGGCAAAAATCAATGAATATTGTAAATGCACAAACAGTAATATCTCCACATTGCAAGGTGCAATTCTGAAATTTTTTGCTTTTTCCTGTTAATCCTAGCATGATAAAGAAGATTCAAAGAGAGTGAGATGCCAGCTCCTTTCATTCAGTCAGTAGCTTCAAACATTTCTGGTATATGAAAAACATGTTTTTCAATGGCAAAAATCAATGAATATTGTAAATGCACAAACAGTAATTTCTCCGCATTGCAAGGTGCAATTCTGAAATTTTTTGCTTTTTCCTGCTCCTCTTAGCATGATAAAGAAGATTCAAAGAGAGTGAGATGACAGCTCCTTTCATTCAGTCAGTAGCTTCAATCATTTCTGGACGTTTTTCAATGGCAAAAATCAATGAATATTGTAAATGCACAAACAGTAATTTCTCCGCATTGCAAGGTGCAATTCTGAAATTTTTTGCTTTTTCCTGCTCCTCTTAGCATGATAAAGAAGATTCAAAGAGAGTGAGATGCCAGCTCCTTTCATTCAGTCAGTAGCTTCAAACATTTCTGGTATATGAAAAACATGTTTTTCAATGGCAAAAATCAATGAATATTGTAAATGCACAAACAGTAATATCTCCACATTGCAAGGTGCAATTCTGAAATTCTTTGCTTTTTCCTGCTAATCCTAGCATGATAAAGAAGATTCAAAGAGAGTGAGATGCCAGCTCCTTTCATTCAGTCAGTAGCTTCAAACATTTCTGGTATATGAAAAACATGTTTTTCAATGGCAAAAATCAATGAATATTGTAAATGCACAAACAGTAATATCTCCACATTGCAAGGTGCAATTCTGAAATTTTTAGCTTTTTCCTGTTAATCCTAGCATGATAAAGAAGATTCAAAGAGAGTGAGATGCCAGCTCCTTTCATTCAGTCAGTAGCTTCAAGCATTTCTGGACGTTTTTCAATGGCAAAAATCAATGAATATTGTAAATGCACAAACAGTAATATCTCCACATTGCAAGGTGCAATTCTGAAATTTTTTGCTTTTTCCTGTTAATCCTAGCATGATAAAGAAGATTCAAAGAGAGTGAGATGCCAGCTCCTTTCATTCAGTCAGTAGCTTCAAACATTTCTGGTATATGAAAAACATGTTTTTCAATGGCAAAAATCAATGAATATTGTAAATGCACAAACAGTAATATCTCCACATTGCAAGGTGCAATTCTGAAATTTTTTGCTTTTTCCTGCTAATCCTAGCATGATAAAGAAGATTCAAAGAGCGTGAGATGCCAGCTCCTTTCATTCAGTCAGTAGCTTCCAACATTTCTGGTATATGAAAAACATGTTTTTCAATGGCAAAAATCAATGAATATTGTAAATGCACAAACAGTAATATCTCCACATTGCAAGGTGCAATTCTGAAATTTTTTGCTTTTTCCTGCTAATCCTAGCATGATAAAGAAGATTCAAAGAGAGTGAGATGCCAGCTCCTTTCATTCAGTCAGTAGCTTCAAACATTTCTGGACGTTTTTCAATGGCAAAAATCAATGAATATTGTAAATGCACAAACAGTAATATCTCCACATTGCAAGGTGCAATTCTGAAATTTTTTGCTTTTTCCTGTTAATCCTAGCATGATAAAGAAGATTCAAAGAGAGTGAGATGCCAGCTCCTTTCATTCAGTCAGTAGCTTCAAACATTTCTGGACGTTTTTCAATGGCAAAAATCAATGAATATTGTAAATGCACAAACAGTAATATCTCCACATTGCAAGGTGCAATTCTGAAATTTTTTGCTTTTTCCTGTTAATCCTAGCATGATAAAGAAGATTCAAAGAGAGTGAGATGCCAGCTCCTTTCATTCAGTCAGTAGCTTCAAACATTTCTGGTATATGAAAAACATGTTTTTCAATGGCAAAAATCAATGAATATTGTAAATGCACAAACAGTAATATCTCCACATTGCAAGGTGCAATTCTGAAATTTTTTGCTTTTTCCTGTTAATCCTAGCATGATAAAGAAGATTCAAAGAGAGTGAGATGCCAGCTCCTTTCATTCAGTCAGTAGCTTCAAACATTTCTGGTATATGAAAAACATGTTTTTCAATGGCAAAAATCAATGAATATTTTAAATGCACAAACAGTAATATCTCCACATTGCAAGGTGCAATTCTGAAATTTTTTGCTTTTTCCTGCTAATCCTAGCATGATAAAGAAGATTCAAAGAGAGTGAGATGCCAGCTCCTTTCATTCAGTCAGTAGCTTCAAACATTTCTGGATGTTTTTCAATGACAAAAATCAATGAATATTGTAAATGCACAAACAGTAATATCTCCACATTGCAAGGTGCAATTCTGAAATTTTTTGCTTTTTCCTGTTAATCCTAGCATGATAAAGAAGATTCAAAGAGAGTGAGATGCCAGCTCCTTTCATTCAGTCAGTAGCTTCAAACATTTCTGGTATATGAAAAACATGTTTTTCAATGGCAAAAATCAATGAATATTGTAAATGCACAAACAGTAATATCTCCACATTGCAAGGTGCAATTCTGAAATTTTTTGCTTTTTCCTGTTAATCCTAGCATGATAAAGATTCAAAGAGAGTGACATGCCAGCTCCTTTCATTCAGTCAGTAGCTTCAAACATTTCTGGTATATGAAAAACATGTTTTTCAATGGCAAAAATCAATGAATATTGTAAATGCACAAACAGTAATATCTCCACATTGCAAGGTGCAATTCTGAAATTTTTTGCTTTTTCCTGCTAATCCTAGCATGATAAAGAAGATTCAAAGAGAGTGAGATGCCAGCTCCTTTCATTCAGTCAGTAGCTTCAAACATTTCTGGACGTTTTTCAATGGCAAAAATCAATGAATATTGTAAATGCACAAACAGTAATATCTCCACATTGCAAGGTGCAATTCTGAAATTTTTTGCTTTTTCCTGTTAATCCTAGCATGATAAAGAAGATTCAAAGAGAGTGAGATGCCAGCTCCTTTCATTCAGTCAGTAGCTTCAAACATTTCTGGTATATGAAAAACATGTTTTTCAATGGCAAAAATCAATGAATATTGTAAATGCACAAACAGTAATATCTCCACATTGCAAGGTGCAATTCTGAAATTTTTTGCTTTTTCCTGCTAATCCTAGCATGATAAAGAAGATTCAAAGAGAGTGAGATGCCAGCTCCTTTCATTCAGTCAGTAGCTTCAAACATTTCTGGTATGTGAAAAACACATGTTTTTCAATGGCAAAAATCAATGAATATTGTAAATGCACAAACAGTAATATCTCCACATTGCAAGGTGCAATTCTGAAATTTTTTGCTTTTTCCTGCTAATCCTAGCATGATAAAGAAGATTCAAAGAGAGTGAGATGCCAGCTCCTTTCATTCAGTCAGTAGCTTCAAACATTTCTGGTATATGAAAAACATGTTTTTCAATGGCAAAAATCAATGAATATTGTAAATGCACAAACAGTAATATCTCCACATTGCAAGGTGCAATTCTGAAATTTTTAGCTTTTTCCTGTTAATCCTAGCATGATAAAGAAGATTCAAAGAGAGTGAGATGCCAGCTCCTTTCATTCAGTCAGTAGCTTCAAACATTTCTGGACGTTTTTCAATGGCAAAAATCAATGAATATTGTAAATGCACAAACAGTAATATCTCCACATTGCAAGGTGCAATTCTGAAATTTTTTGCTTTTTCCTGTTAATCCTAGCATGATAAAGAAGATTCAAAGAGAGTGAGATGCCAGCTCCTTTCATTCAGTCAGTAGCTTCAAACATTTCTGGTATATGAAAAACGTTTTTCAATGGCAAAAATCAATGAATATTGTAAATGCACAAACAGTAATATCTCCACATTGCAAGGTGCAATTCTGAAATTTTTTGCTTTTTCCTGCTAATCCTAGCATGATAAAGAAGATTCAAAGAGAGTGAGATGCCAGCTCCTTTCATTCAGTCAGTAGCTTCAAACATTTCTGGTATATGAAAAACATGTTTTTCAATGGCAAAAATCAATGAATATTGTAAATGCACAAACAGTAATATCTCCACATTGCAAGGTGCAATTCTGAAATTTTTTGCTTTTTCCTGCTAATCCTAGCATGATAAAGAAGATTCAAAGAGAGTGAGATGCCAGCTCCTTTCATTCAGTCAGTAGCTTCAAACATTTCTGGACGTTTTTCAATGGCAAAAATCAATGAATATTGTAAATGCACAAACAGTAATATCTCCACATTGCAAGGTGCAATTCTGAAATTTTTTGCTTTTTCCTGTTAATCCTAGCATGATAAAGAAGATTCAAAGAGAGTGAGATGCCAGCTCCTTTCATTCAGTCAGTAGCTTCAAACATTTCTGGTATATGAAAAACATGTTTTTCAATGGCAAAAATCAATGAATATTGTAAATGCACAAACAGTAATATCTCCACATTGCAAGGTGAAATTCTGAAATTTTTTGCTTTTTCCTGTTAATCCTAGCATGATAAAGAAGATTCAAAGAGAGTGAGATGCCAGCTCCTTTCATTCAGTCAGTAGCTTCAAACATTTCTGGTATATGAAAAACATGTTTTTCAATGGCAAAAATCAATGAATATTGTAAATGCACAAACAGTAATATCTCCACATTGCAAGGTGCAATTCTGAAATTTTTTGCTTTTTCCTGCTAATCCTAGCATGATAAAGAAGATTCAAAGAGAGTGAGATGCCAGCTCCTTTCATTCAGTCAGTAGCTTCAATCATTTCTGGACATTTTTTAATGGCAAAAATCAATGAATATTGTAAATGCACAAACACTAATATCTCCACATTGCAAGGTGCAATTCTGAAATTTTTTGCTTTTTCCTGTTAATCCTAGCATGATAAAGAAGATTCGAAAAGAGTGAGATGCCAGCTCCTTTCATTCAGTCAGTAGCTTCAAACATTTCTGGTATATGAAAAACATGTTTTTCAATGGCAAAAATCAATGAATATTGTAAATGCACAAACAGTAATATCTCCACATTGCAAGGTGAAATTCTGAAATTTTTTGCTTTTTCCTGTTAATCCTAGCATGATAAAGAAGATTCAAAGAGAGTGAGATGCCAGCTCCTTTCATTCAGTCAGTAGCTTCAAACATTTCTGGTATATGAAAAACATGTTTTTCAATGGCAAAAATCAATGAATATTGTAAATGCACAAACAGTAATATCTCCACATTGCAAGGTGCAATTCTGAAATTTTTTGCTTTTTCCTGCTAATCCTAGCATGATAAAGAAGATTCAAAGAGAGTGAGATGCCAGCTCCTTTCATTCAGTCAGTAGCTTCAATCATTTCTGGACATTTTTCAATGGCAAAAATCAATGAATATTGTAAATGCACAAACAGTAATTTCTCCGCATTGCAAGGTGCAATTCTGAAATTTTTTGCTTTTTCCTGCTCCTCTTAGCATGATAAAGAAGATTCAAAGAGAGTGAGATGACAGCTCCTTTCATTCAGTCAGTAGCTTCAATCATTTCTGGACGTTTTTCAATGGCAAAAATCAATGAATATTGTAAATGCACAAACAGTAATTTCTCCGCATTGCAAGGTGCAATTCTGAAATTTTTTGCTTTTTCCTGCTCCTCTTAGCATGATAAAGAAGATTCAAAGAGAGTGAGGTGCCAGCTCCTTTCATTCAGTCAGGAGCTTCAAACATTTCTGGTATATGAATAACATGTTTTTCAATGGCAAAAATCAATGAATATTGTAAATGCACAAACAGTAATTTCTCCGCATTGCAAGGTGCAATTCTGAAATTTTTTGCTTTTTCCTGCTCCTCTTAGCATGATAAAGAAGATTCAAAGAGAGTGAGATGCCAGCTCCTTTCATTCAGTCAGTAGCTTCAATCATTTCGGGACGTTTTTCAATGGCAAAAATCAATGAATATTGTAAATGCACAAACAGTAATTTCTCCGCATTGCAAGGTGCAATTCTGAAATTTTTTGCTTTTTCCTGCTCCTCTTAGCATGATAAACAAGATTCAAAGAGAGTGAGATGCCAGCTCCTTTCATTCAGTCAGTAGCTTCAATCATTTCTGGACGTTTTTCAATGGCAAAAATCATTGAATATTGTAAATGCACAAACAGTAATTTCTCCGCATTGCAAGGTGCAATTCTGAAATTTTTTACTTTTTCCTGCTCCTCTTAGCATGATAAAGAAGATTCAAAGAGAGTGAGATGCCAGCTCCTTTCATTCAGTCAGTAGCTTCAATCATTTCTGGTATATGAATAACATGATGTTTTTCATTCGCAAAAATCAATGAATATTGTAAATGCACAAACAGTAATTTCTCCGCATTGCAAGGTGCAATTCTGAAATTTTTTGCTTTTTCCTGCTCCTCTTAGCATGATAAAGAAGATTCAAAGAGAGTGAGATGCCAGCTCCTTTCATTCAGTCAGTAGCTTCAATCATTTCTGGATGTTTTTCAATGGCAAAAATCAATGAATATTGTAAATGCACAAACAGTAATTTCTCCGCATTGCAAGGTGCAATTCTGAAATTTTTTGCTTTTTCCTGCTCCTCTTAGCATGATAAAGAAGATTCAAAGAGAGTGAGATGCCAGCTCCTTTCCTTCAGTCAGTAGCTTCAATCATTTCTGGTATATGAATAACATGATGTTTTTCAATGGCAAAAATCCATGAATTTTGTAAATGCACAAACAGTAATTTCTCCGCATTGCAAGGCGCAATTCTGAAATTTTTTGCTTTTTCCTGCTCCTCTTAGCATGATAAAGAAGATTCAAAGAGAGTGAGATGCCAGCTCCATTCATTCAGTCAGTAGCTTCAATCATTTCTGGACATTTTTCAATGGCAAAAATCAATGAATATTGTAAATGCACAAACAGTAATTTCTCCGCATTGCAAGGTGCAATTCTGAAATTTTTTGCTTTTTCCTGCTCCTCTTAGCATGATAAAGAAGATTCAAAGAGAGTGAGATGCCAGCTCCTTTCATTCAGTCAGTAGCTTCAATCATTTCTGGACGTTTTTCAATGGCAAAAATCAATGAATATTGTAAATGCACAAACAGTAATTTCTCCGCATTGCAAGGTGCAATTCTGAAATTTTTTGCTTTTTCCTGCTCCTCTTAGCATGATAAAGAAGATTCAAAGAGAGTGAGATGCCAGCTCCTTTCATTCAGTCAGTAGCTTCAATCATTTCTGGACGTTTTTCAATGGCAAAAATCAATGAATATTGTAAATGCACAAACAGTAATTTCTCCGCATTGCAAGGTGCAATTCTGAAATTTTTTGCTTTTTCCTGCTCCTCTTAGCATGATAAACAAGATTCAAAGAGAGTGAGATGCCATCTCCTTTCATTCAGTCAGTAGCTTCAATCATTTCTGGACGTTTTTCAATGGCAAAAATCAATGAATATTGTAAATGCACAAACAGTAATTTCTCCGCATTGCAAGGTGCAATTCTGAAATTTTTTGCTTTTTCCTGCTCCTCTTAGCATGATAAAGAAGATTCAAAGAGAGTGAGATGCCAGCTCCTTTCATTCAGTCAGTAGCTTCAATCATTTCTGGTATATGAATAACATGATGTTTTTCAATGGCAAAAATCAATGAATATTGTAAATGCACAAACAGTAATTTCTCCGCATTGCAAGGTGCAATTCTGAAATTTTTTGCTTTTTCCTGCTCCTCTTAGCATGATAAAGAAGATTCAAAGAGAGTGAGATGCCAGCTCCTTTCATTCAGTCAGTAGCTTCAATCATTTCTGGACGTTTTTCAATGGCAAAAATCAATGAATATTGTAAATGCACAAACAGTAATTTCTCCGCATTGCAAGGTGCAATTCTGAAATTTTTTGCTTTTTCCTGCTCCTCTTAGCATGATAAACAAGATTCAAAGAGAGTGAGATGCCAGCTCCTTTCATTCAGTCAGTAGCTTCAATCATTTCTGGACGTTTTTCAATGGCAAAAATCATTGAATATTGTAAATGCACAAACAGTAATTTCTCCGCATTGCAAGGTGCAATTCTGAAATTTTTTACTTTTTCCTGCTCCTCTTAGCATGATAAAGAAGATTCAAAGAGAGTGAGATGCCAGCTCCTTTCATTCAGTCAGTAGCTTCAATCATTTCTGGACGTTTTTCAATGGCAAAAATCAATGAATATTGTAAATGCACAAACAGTAATTTCTCCGCATTGCAAGGTGCAATTCTGAAATTTTTTGCTTTTTCCTGCTCCTCTTAGCATGATAAAGAAGATTCAAAGAGAGTGAGATGCCAGCTCCTTTCCTTCAGTCAGTAGCTTCAATCATTTCTGGTATATGAATAACATGATGTTTTTCAATGGCAAAAATCAATGAATTTTGTAAATGCACAAACAGTAATTTCTCCGCATTGCAAGGCGCAATTCTGAAATTTTTTGCTTTTTCCTGCTCCTCTTAGCATGATAAAGAAGATTCAAAGAGAGTGAGATGCCAGCTCCTTTCATTCAGTCAGTAGCTTCAATCATTTCTGGACATTTTTCAATGGCAAAAATCAATGAATATTGTAAATGCACAAACAGTAATTTCTCCGCATTGCAAGGTGCAATTCTGAAATTTTTTGCTTTTTCCTGCTCCTCTTAGCATGATAAAGAAGATTCAAAGAGAGTGAGATGCCAGCTCCTTTCATTCAGTCAGTAGCTTCAATCATTTCTGGACGTTTTTCAATGGCAAAAATCAATGAATATTGTAAATGCACAAACAGTAATTTCTCCGCATTGCAAGGTGCAATTCTGAAATTTTTTACTTTTTCCTGCTCCTCTTAGCATGATAAAGAAGATTCAAAGAGAGTGAGGTGCCAGCTCCTTTCATTCAGTCAGGAGCTTCAAACATTTCTGGTATATGAATAACATGTTTTTCAATGGCAAAAATCAATGAATATTGTAAATGCACAAACAGTAATTTCTCCGCATTGCAAGGTGCAATTCTGAAATTTTTTGCTTTTTCCTGCTCCTCTTAGCATGATAAAGAAGATTCAAAGAGAGTGAGATGCCAGCTCCTTTCATTCAGTCAGTAGCTTCAAGCATTTCTGGACGTTTTTCAATGGCAAAAATCAATGAATATTGTAAATGCACAAACAGTAATATCTCCACATTGCAAGGTGCAATTCTGAAATTTTTTGCTTTTTCCTGTTAATCCTAGCATGATAAAGAAGATTCAAAGAGAGTGAGATGCCAGCTCCTTTCATTCAGTCAGTAGCTTCAAACATTTCTGGTATATGAAAAACATGTTTTTCAATGGCAAAAATCAATGAATATTGTAAATGCACAAACAGTAATATCTCCACATTGCAAGGTGCAATTCTGAAATTTTTTGCTTTTTCCTGCTAATCCTAGCATGATAAAGAAGATTCAAAGAGCGTGAGATGCCAGCTCCTTTCATTCAGTCAGTAGCTTCCAACATTTCTGGTATATGAAAAACATGTTTTTCAATGGCAAAAATCAATGAATATTGTAAATGCACAAACAGTAATATCTCCACATTGCAAGGTGCAATTCTGAAATTTTTTGCTTTTTCCTGCTAATCCTAGCATGATAAAGAAGATTCAAAGAGAGTGAGATGCCAGCTCCTTTCATTCAGTCAGTAGCTTCAAACATTTCTGGACGTTTTTCAATGGCAAAAATCAATGAATATTGTAAATGCACAAACAGTAATATCTCCACATTGCAAGGTGCAATTCTGAAATTTTTTGCTTTTTCCTGTTAATCCTAGCATGATAAAGAAGATTCAAAGAGAGTGAGATGCCAGCTCCTTTCATTCAGTCAGTAGCTTCAAACATTTCTGGACGTTTTTCAATGGCAAAAATCAATGAATATTGTAAATGCACAAACAGTAATATCTCCACATTGCAAGGTGCAATTCTGAAATTTTTTGCTTTTTCCTGTTAATCCTAGCATGATAAAGAAGATTCAAAGAGAGTGAGATGCCAGCTCCTTTCATTCAGTCAGTAGCTTCAAACATTTCTGGTATATGAAAAACATGTTTTTCAATGGCAAAAATCAATGAATATTGTAAATGCACAAACAGTAATATCTCCACATTGCAAGGTGCAATTCTGAAATTTTTTGCTTTTTCCTGTTAATCCTAGCATGATAAAGAAGATTCAAAGAGAGTGAGATGCCAGCTCCTTTCATTCAGTCAGTAGCTTCAAACATTTCTGGTATATGAAAAACATGTTTTTCAATGGCAAAAATCAATGAATATTTTAAATGCACAAACAGTAATATCTCCACATTGCAAGGTGCAATTCTGAAATTTTTTGCTTTTTCCTGCTAATCCTAGCATGATAAAGAAGATTCAAAGAGAGTGAGATGCCAGCTCCTTTCATTCAGTCAGTAGCTTCAAACATTTCTGGATGTTTTTCAATGGCAAAAATCAATGAATATTGTAAATGCACAAACAGTAATATCTCCACATTGCAAGGTGCAATTCTGAAATTTTTTGCTTTTTCCTGTTAATCCTACCATGATAAAGAAGATTCAAAGAGAGTGAGATGCCAGCTCCTTTCATTCAGTCAGTAGCTTCAAACATTTCTGGTATATGAAAAACATGTTTTTCAATGGCAAAAATCAATGAATATTGTAAATGCACAAACAGTAATATCTCCACATTGCAAGGTGCAATTCTGAAATTTTTTGCTTTTTCCTGTTAATCCTAGCATGATAAAGATTCAAAGAGAGTGACATGCCAGCTCCTTTCATTCAGTCAGTAGCTTCAAACATTTCTGGTATATGAAAAACATGTTTTTCAATGGCAAAAATCAATGAATATTGTAAATGCACAAACAGTAATATCTCCACATTGCAAGGTGCAATTCTGAAATTTTTTGCTTTTTCCTGCTAATCCTAGCATGATAAAGAAGATTCAAAGAGAGTGAGATGCCAGCTCCTTTCATTCAGTCAGTAGCTTCAAACATTTCTGGACGTTTTTCAATGGCAAAAATCAATGAATATTGTAAATGCACAAACAGTAATATCTCCACATTGCATGGTGCAATTCTGAAATTTTTTGCTTTTTCCTGTTAATCCTAGCATGATAAAGAAGATTCAAAGAGAGTGAGATGCCAGCTCCTTTCATTCAGTCAGTAGCTTCAAACATTTCTGGTATATGAAAAACATGTTTTTCAATGGCAAAAATCAATGAATATTGTAAATGCACAAACAGTAATATCTCCACATTGCAAGGTGCAATTCTGAAATTTTTTGCTTTTTCCTGCTAATCCTAGCATGATAAAGAAGATTCAAAGAGAGTGAGATGCCAGCTCCTTTCATTCAGTCAGTAGCTTCAAACATTTCTGGTATGTGAAAAACACATGTTTTTCAATGGCAAAAATCAATGAATATTGTAAATGCACAAACAGTAATATCTCCACATTGCAAGGTGCAATTCTGAAATTTTTTGCTTTTTCCTGCTAATCCTAGCATGATAAAGAAGATTCAAAGAGAGTGAGATGCCAGCTCCTTTCATTCAGTCAGTAGCTTCAAACATTTCTGGTATATGAAAAACATGTTTTTCAATGGCAAAAATCAATGAATATTGTAAATGCACAAACAGTAATATCTCCACATTGCAAGGTGCAATTCTGAAATTTTTAGCTTTTTCCTGTTAATCCTAGCATGATAAAGAAGATTCAAAGAGAGTGAGATGCCAGCTCCTTTCATTCAGTCAGTAGCTTCAAACATTTCTGGACGTTTTTCAATGGCAAAAATCAATGAATATTGTAAATGCACAAACAGTAATATCTCCACATTGCAAGGTGCAATTCTGAAATTTTTTGCTTTTTCCTGTTAATCCTAGCATGATAAAGAAGATTCAAAGAGAGTGAGATGCCAGCTCCTTTCATTCAGTCAGTAGCTTCAAACATTTCTGTTATATGAAAAACGTTTTTCAATGGCAAAAATCAATGAATATTGTAAATGCACAAACAGTAATATCTCCACATTGCAAGGTGCAATTCTGAAATTTTTTGCTTTTTCCTGCTAATCCTAGCATGATAAAGAAGATTCAAAGAGAGTGAGATGCCAGCTCCTTTCATTCAGTCAGTAGCTTCAAACATTTCTGGTATATGAAAAACATGTTTTTCAATGGCAAAAATCAATGAATATTGTAAATGCACAAACAGTAATATCTCCACATTGCAAGGTGCAATTCTGAAATTTTTTGCTTTTTCCTGCTAATCCTAGCATGATAAAGAAGATTCAAAGAGAGTGAGATGCCAGCTCCTTTCATTCAGTCAGTAGCTTCAAACATTTCTGGACGTTTTTCAATGGCAAAAATCAATGAATATTGTAAATGCACAAACAGTAATATCTCCACATTGCAAGGTGCAATTCTGAAATTTTTTGCTTTTTCCTGTTAATCCTAGCATGATAAAGAAGATTCAAAGAGAGTGAGATGCCAGCTCCTTTCATTCAGTCAGTAGCTTCAAACATTTCTGGTATATGAAAAACATGTTTTTCAATGGCAAAAATCAATGAATATTGTAAATGCACAAACAGTAATATCTCCACATTGCAAGGTGAAATTCTGAAATTTTTTGCTTTTTCCTGTTAATCCTAGCATGATAAAGAAGATTCAAAGAGAGTGAGATGCCAGCTCCTTTCATTCAGTCAGTAGCTTCAAACATTTCTGGTATATGAAAAACATGTTTTTCAATGGCAAAAATCAATGAATATTGTAAATGCACAAACAGTAATATCTCCACATTGCAAGGTGCAATTCTGAAATTTTTTGCTTTTTCCTGCTAATCCTAGCATGATAAAGAAGATTCAAAGAGAGTGAGATGCCAGCTCCTTTCATTCAGTCAGTAGCTTCAAACATTTCTGGACATTTTTTAATGGCAAAAATCAATGAATATTGTAAAGGCACAAACACTAATATCTCCACATTGCAAGGTGCAATTCTGAAATTTTTTGCTTTTTCCTGTTAATCCTAGCATGATAAAGAAGATTCGAAAAGAGTGAGATGCCAGCTCCTTTCATTCAGTCAGTAGCTTCAAACATTTCTGGTATATGAAAAACATGTTTTTCAATGGCAAAAATCAATGAATATTGTAAATGCACAAACAGTAATATCTCCACATTGCAAGGTGAAATTCTGAAATTTTTTGCTTTTTCCTGTTAATCCTAGCATGATAAAGAAGATTCAAAGAGAGTGAGATGCCAGCTCCTTTCATTCAGTCAGTAGCTTCAAACATTTCTGGTATATGAAAAACATGTTTTTCAATGGCAAAAATCAATGAATATTGTAAATGCACAAACAGTAATATCTCCACATTGCAAGGTGCAATTCTGAAATTTTTTGCTTTTTCCTGCTAATCCTAGCATGATAAAGAAGATTCAAAGAGAGTGAGATGCCAGCTCCTTTCATTCAGTCAGTAGCTTCAATCATTTCTGGACATTTTTCAATGGCAAAAATCAATGAATATTGTAAATGCACAAACAGTAATTTCTCCGCATTGCAAGGTGCAATTCTGAAATTTTTTGCTTTTTCCTGCTCCTCTTAGCATGATAAAGAAGATTCAAAGAGAGTGAGATGACAGCTCCTTTCATTCAGTCAGTAGCTTCAATCATTTCTGGACGTTTTTCAATGGCAAAAATCAATGAATATTGTAAATGCACAAACAGTAATTTCTCCGCATTGCAAGGTGCAATTCTGAAATTTTTTGCTTTTTCCTGCTCCTCTTAGCATGATAAAGAAGATTCAAAGAGAGTGAGGTGCCAGCTCCTTTCATTCAGTCAGGAGCTTCAAACATTTCTGGTATATGAATAACATGTTTTTCAATGGCAAAAATCAATGAATATTGTAAATGCACAAACAGTAATTTCTCCGCATTGCAAGGTGCAATTCTGAAATTTTTTGCTTTTTCCTGCTCCTCTTAGCATGATAAAGAAGATTCAAAGAGAGTGAGATGCCAGCTCCTTTCATTCAGTCAGTAGCTTCAATCATTTCGGGACGTTTTTCAATGGCAAAAATCAATGAATATTGTAAATGCACAAACAGTAATTTCTCCGCATTGCAAGGTGCAATTCTGAAATTTTTTGCTTTTTCCTGCTCCTCTTAGCATGATAAACAAGATTCAAAGAGAGTGAGATGCCAGCTCCTTTCATTCAGTCAGTAGCTTCAATCATTTCTGGACGTTTTTCAATGGCAAAAATCATTGAATATTGTAAATGCACAAACAGTAATTTCTCCGCATTGCAAGGTGCAATTCTGAAATTTTTTACTTTTTCCTGCTCCTCTTAGCATGATAAAGAAGATTCAAAGAGAGTGAGATGCCAGCTCCTTTCATTCAGTCAGTAGCTTCAATCATTTCTGGTATATGAATAACATGATGTTTTTCATTCGCAAAAATCAATGAATATTGTAAATGCACAAACAGTAATTTCTCCGCATTGCAAGGTGCAATTCTGAAATTTTTTGCTTTTTCCTGCTCCTCTTAGCATGATAAAGAAGATTCAAAGAGAGTGAGATGCCAGCTCCTTTCATTCAGTCAGTAGCTTCAATCATTTCTGGATGTTTTTCAATGGCAAAAATCAATGAATATTGTAAATGCACAAACAGTAATTTCTCCGCATTGCAAGGTGCAATTCTGAAATTTTTTGCTTTTTCCTGCTCCTCTTAGCATGATAAAGAAGATTCAAAGAGAGTGAGATGCCAGCTCCTTTCCTTCAGTCAGTAGCTTCAATCATTTCTGGTATATGAATAACATGATGTTTTTCAATGGCAAAAATCCATGAATTTTGTAAATGCACAAACAGTAATTTCTCCGCATTGCAAGGCGCAATTCTGAAATTTTTTGCTTTTTCCTGCTCCTCTTAGCATGATAAAGAAGATTCAAAGAGAGTGAGATGCCAGCTCCTTTCATTCAGTCAGTAGCTTCAAACATTTCTGGTATATGAAAAACATGTTTTTCAATGGCAAAAATCAATGAATATTGTAAATGCACAAACAGTAATATCTCCACATTGCAAGGTGCAATTCTGAAATTTTTTGCTTTTTCCTGTTAATCCTAGCATGATAAAGAAGATTCAAAGAGAGTGAGATGCCAGCTCCTTTCATTCAGTCAGTAGCTTCAAACATTTCTGGTATATGAAAAACATGTTTTTCAATGGCAAAAATCAATGAATATTTTAAATGCACAAACAGTAATATCTCCACATTGCAAGGTGCAATTCTGAAATTTTTTGCTTTTTCCTGCTAATCCTAGCATGATAAAGAAGATTCAAAGAGAGTGAGATGCCAGCTCCTTTCATTCAGTCAGTAGCTTCAAACATTTCTGGATGTTTTTCAATGGCAAAAATCAATGAATATTGTAAATGCACAAACAGTAATATCTCCACATTGCAAGGTGCAATTCTGAAATTTTTTGCTTTTTCCTGTTAATCCTACCATGATAAAGAAGATTCAAAGAGAGTGAGATGCCAGCTCCTTTCATTCAGTCAGTAGCTTCAAACATTTCTGGTATATGAAAAACATGTTTTTCAATGGCAAAAATCAATGAATATTGTAAATGCACAAACAGTAATATCTCCACATTGCAAGGTGCAATTCTGAAATTTTTTGCTTTTTCCTGTTAATCCTAGCATGATAAAGATTCAAAGAGAGTGACATGCCAGCTCCTTTCATTCAGTCAGTAGCTTCAAACATTTCTGGTATATGAAAAACATGTTTTTCAATGGCAAAAATCAATGAATATTGTAAATGCACAAACAGTAATATCTCCACATTGCAAGGTGCAATTCTGAAATTTTTTGCTTTTTCCTGCTAATCCTAGCATGATAAAGAAGATTCAAAGAGAGTGAGATGCCAGCTCCTTTCATTCAGTCAGTAGCTTCAAACATTTCTGGACGTTTTTCAATGGCAAAAATCAATGAATATTGTAAATGCACAAACAGTAATATCTCCACATTGCATGGTGCAATTCTGAAATTTTTTGCTTTTTCCTGTTAATCCTAGCATGATAAAGAAGATTCAAAGAGAGTGAGATGCCAGCTCCTTTCATTCAGTCAGTAGCTTCAAACATTTCTGGTATATGAAAAACATGTTTTTCAATGGCAAAAATCAATGAATATTGTAAATGCACAAACAGTAATATCTCCACATTGCAAGGTGCAATTCTGAAATTTTTTGCTTTTTCCTGCTAATCCTAGCATGATAAAGAAGATTCAAAGAGAGTGAGATGCCAGCTCCTTTCATTCAGTCAGTAGCTTCAAACATTTCTGGTATGTGAAAAACACATGTTTTTCAATGGCAAAAATCAATGAATATTGTAAATGCACAAACAGTAATATCTCCACATTGCAAGGTGCAATTCTGAAATTTTTTGCTTTTTCCTGCTAATCCTAGCATGATAAAGAAGATTCAAAGAGAGTGAGATGCCAGCTCCTTTCATTCAGTCAGTAGCTTCAAACATTTCTGGTATATGAAAAACATGTTTTTCAATGGCAAAAATCAATGAATATTGTAAATGCACAAACAGTAATATCTCCACATTGCAAGGTGCAATTCTGAAATTTTTAGCTTTTTCCTGTTAATCCTAGCATGATAAAGAAGATTCAAAGAGAGTGAGATGCCAGCTCCTTTCATTCAGTCAGTAGCTTCAAACATTTCTGGACGTTTTTCAATGGCAAAAATCAATGAATATTGTAAATGCACAAACAGTAATATCTCCACATTGCAAGGTGCAATTCTGAAATTTTTTGCTTTTTCCTGTTAATCCTAGCATGATAAAGAAGATTCAAAGAGAGTGAGATGCCAGCTCCTTTCATTCAGTCAGTAGCTTCAAACATTTCTGTTATATGAAAAACGTTTTTCAATGGCAAAAATCAATGAATATTGTAAATGCACAAACAGTAATATCTCCACATTGCAAGGTGCAATTCTGAAATTTTTTGCTTTTTCCTGCTAATCCTAGCATGATAAAGAAGATTCAAAGAGAGTGAGATGCCAGCTCCTTTCATTCAGTCAGTAGCTTCAAACATTTCTGGTATATGAAAAACATGTTTTTCAATGGCAAAAATCAATGAATATTGTAAATGCACAAACAGTAATATCTCCACATTGCAAGGTGCAATTCTGAAATTTTTTGCTTTTTCCTGCTAATCCTAGCATGATAAAGAAGATTCAAAGAGAGTGAGATGCCAGCTCCTTTCATTCAGTCAGTAGCTTCAAACATTTCTGGACGTTTTTCAATGGCAAAAATCAATGAATATTGTAAATGCACAAACAGTAATATCTCCACATTGCAAGGTGCAATTCTGAAATTTTTTGCTTTTTCCTGTTAATCCTAGCATGATAAAGAAGATTCAAAGAGAGTGAGATGCCAGCTCCTTTCATTCAGTCAGTAGCTTCAAACATTTCTGGTATATGAAAAACATGTTTTTCAATGGCAAAAATCAATGAATATTGTAAATGCACAAACAGTAATATCTCCACATTGCAAGGTGAAATTCTGAAATTTTTTGCTTTTTCCTGTTAATCCTAGCATGATAAAGAAGATTCAAAGAGAGTGAGATGCCAGCTCCTTTCATTCAGTCAGTAGCTTCAAACATTTCTGGTATATGAAAAACATGTTTTTCAATGGCAAAAATCAATGAATATTGTAAATGCACAAACAGTAATATCTCCACATTGCAAGGTGCAATTCTGAAATTTTTTGCTTTTTCCTGCTAATCCTAGCATGATAAAGAAGATTCAAAGAGAGTGAGATGCCAGCTCCTTTCATTCAGTCAGTAGCTTCAAACATTTCTGGACATTTTTTAATGGCAAAAATCAATGAATATTGTAAAGGCACAAACACTAATATCTCCACATTGCAAGGTGCAATTCTGAAATTTTTTGCTTTTTCCTGTTAATCCTAGCATGATAAAGAAGATTCGAAAAGAGTGAGATGCCAGCTCCTTTCATTCAGTCAGTAGCTTCAAACATTTCTGGTATATGAAAAACATGTTTTTCAATGGCAAAAATCAATGAATATTGTAAATGCACAAACAGTAATATCTCCACATTGCAAGGTGAAATTCTGAAATTTTTTGCTTTTTCCTGTTAATCCTAGCATGATAAAGAAGATTCAAAGAGAGTGAGATGCCAGCTCCTTTCATTCAGTCAGTAGCTTCAAACATTTCTGGTATATGAAAAACATGTTTTTCAATGGCAAAAATCAATGAATATTGTAAATGCACAAACAGTAATATCTCCACATTGCAAGGTGCAATTCTGAAATTTTTTGCTTTTTCCTGCTAATCCTAGCATGATAAAGAAGATTCAAAGAGAGTGAGATGCCAGCTCCTTTCATTCAGTCAGTAGCTTCAATCATTTCTGGACATTTTTCAATGGCAAAAATCAATGAATATTGTAAATGCACAAACAGTAATTTCTCCGCATTGCAAGGTGCAATTCTGAAATTTTTTGCTTTTTCCTGCTCCTCTTAGCATGATAAAGAAGATTCAAAGAGAGTGAGATGACAGCTCCTTTCATTCAGTCAGTAGCTTCAATCATTTCTGGACGTTTTTCAATGGCAAAAATCAATGAATATTGTAAATGCACAAACAGTAATTTCTCCGCATTGCAAGGTGCAATTCTGAAATTTTTTGCTTTTTCCTGCTCCTCTTAGCATGATAAAGAAGATTCAAAGAGAGTGAGGTGCCAGCTCCTTTCATTCAGTCAGGAGCTTCAAACATTTCTGGTATATGAATAACATGTTTTTCAATGGCAAAAATCAATGAATATTGTAAATGCACAAACAGTAATTTCTCCGCATTGCAAGGTGCAATTCTGAAATTTTTTGCTTTTTCCTGCTCCTCTTAGCATGATAAAGAAGATTCAAAGAGAGTGAGATGCCAGCTCCTTTCATTCAGTCAGTAGCTTCAATCATTTCGGGACGTTTTTCAATGGCAAAAATCAATGAATATTGTAAATGCACAAACAGTAATTTCTCCGCATTGCAAGGTGCAATTCTGAAATTTTTTGCTTTTTCCTGCTCCTCTTAGCATGATAAACAAGATTCAAAGAGAGTGAGATGCCAGCTCCTTTCATTCAGTCAGTAGCTTCAATCATTTCTGGACGTTTTTCAATGGCAAAAATCATTGAATATTGTAAATGCACAAACAGTAATTTCTCCGCATTGCAAGGTGCAATTCTGAAATTTTTTACTTTTTCCTGCTCCTCTTAGCATGATAAAGAAGATTCAAAGAGAGTGAGATGCCAGCTCCTTTCATTCAGTCAGTAGCTTCAATCATTTCTGGTATATGAATAACATGATGTTTTTCATTCGCAAAAATCAATGAATATTGTAAATGCACAAACAGTAATTTCTCCGCATTGCAAGGTGCAATTCTGAAATTTTTTGCTTTTTCCTGCTCCTCTTAGCATGATAAAGAAGATTCAAAGAGAGTGAGATGCCAGCTCCTTTCATTCAGTCAGTAGCTTCAATCATTTCTGGATGTTTTTCAATGGCAAAAATCAATGAATATTGTAAATGCACAAACAGTAATTTCTCCGCATTGCAAGGTGCAATTCTGAAATTTTTTGCTTTTTCCTGCTCCTCTTAGCATGATAAAGAAGATTCAAAGAGAGTGAGATGCCAGCTCCTTTCCTTCAGTCAGTAGCTTCAATCATTTCTGGTATATGAATAACATGATGTTTTTCAATGGCAAAAATCCATGAATTTTGTAAATGCACAAACAGTAATTTCTCCGCATTGCAAGGCGCAATTCTGAAATTTTTTGCTTTTTCCTGCTCCTCTTAGCATGATAAAGAAGATTCAAAGAGAGTGAGATGCCAGCTCCATTCATTCAGTCAGTAGCTTCAATCATTTCTGGACATTTTTCAATGGCAAAAATCAATGAATATTGTAAATGCACAAACAGTAATTTCTCCGCATTGCAAGGTGCAATTCTGAAATTTTTTGCTTTTTCCTGCTCCTCTTAGCATGATAAAGAAGATTCAAAGAGAGTGAGATGCCAGCTCCTTTCATTCAGTCAGTAGCTTCAATCATTTCTGGACGTTTTTCAATGGCAAAAATCAATGAATATTGTAAATGCACAAACAGTAATTTCTCCGCATTGCAAGGTGCAATTCTGAAATTTTTTGCTTTTTCCTGCTCCTCTTAGCATGATAAAGAAGATTCAAAGAGAGTGAGATGCCAGCTCCTTTCATTCAGTCAGTAGCTTCAATCATTTCTGGACGTTTTTCAATGGCAAAAATCAATGAATATTGTAAATGCACAAACAGTAATTTCTCCGCATTGCAAGGTGCAATTCTGAAATTTTTTGCTTTTTCCTGCTCCTCTTAGCATGATAAACAAGATTCAAAGAGAGTGAGATGCCATCTCCTTTCATTCAGTCAGTAGCTTCAATCATTTCTGGACGTTTTTCAATGGCAAAAATCAATGAATATTGTAAATGCACAAACAGTAATTTCTCCGCATTGCAAGGTGCAATTCTGAAATTTTTTGCTTTTTCCTGCTCCTCTTAGCATGATAAAGAAGATTCAAAGAGAGTGAGATGCCAGCTCCTTTCATTCAGTCAGTAGCTTCAATCATTTCTGGTATATGAATAACATGATGTTTTTCAATGGCAAAAATCAATGAATATTGTAAATGCACAAACAGTAATTTCTCCGCATTGCAAGGTGCAATTCTGAAATTTTTTGCTTTTTCCTGCTCCTCTTAGCATGATAAAGAAGATTCAAAGAGAGTGAGATGCCAGCTCCTTTCATTCAGTCAGTAGCTTCAATCATTTCTGGACGTTTTTCAATGGCAAAAATCAATGAATATTGTAAATGCACAAACAGTAATTTCTCCGCATTGCAAGGTGCAATTCTGAAATTTTTTGCTTTTTCCTGCTCCTCTTAGCATGATAAACAAGATTCAAAGAGAGTGAGATGCCAGCTCCTTTCATTCAGTCAGTAGCTTCAATCATTTCTGGACGTTTTTCAATGGCAAAAATCATTGAATATTGTAAATGCACAAACAGTAATTTCTCCGCATTGCAAGGTGCAATTCTGAAATTTTTTACTTTTTCCTGCTCCTCTTAGCATGATAAAGAAGATTCAAAGAGAGTGAGATGCCAGCTCCTTTCATTCAGTCAGTAGCTTCAATCATTTCTGGACGTTTTTCAATGGCAAAAATCAATGAATATTGTAAATGCACAAACAGTAATTTCTCCGCATTGCAAGGTGCAATTCTGAAATTTTTTGCTTTTTCCTGCTCCTCTTAGCATGATAAAGAAGATTCAAAGAGAGTGAGATGCCAGCTCCTTTCCTTCAGTCAGTAGCTTCAATCATTTCTGGTATATGAATAACATGATGTTTTTCAATGGCAAAAATCAATGAATTTTGTAAATGCACAAACAGTAATTTCTCCGCATTGCAAGGCGCAATTCTGAAATTTTTTGCTTTTTCCTGCTCCTCTTAGCATGATAAAGAAGATTCAAAGAGAGTGAGATGCCAGCTCCTTTCATTCAGTCAGTAGCTTCAATCATTTCTGGACATTTTTCAATGGCAAAAATCAATGAATATTGTAAATGCACAAACAGTAATTTCTCCGCATTGCAAGGTGCAATTCTGAAATTTTTTGCTTTTTCCTGCTCCTCTTAGCATGATAAAGAAGATTCAAAGAGAGTGAGATGCCAGCTCCTTTCATTCAGTCAGTAGCTTCAATCATTTCTGGACGTTTTTCAATGGCAAAAATCAATGAATATTGTAAATGCACAAACAGTAATTTCTCCGCATTGCAAGGTGCAATTCTGAAATTTTTTGCTTTTTCCTGCTCCTCTTAGCATGATAAAGAAGATTCAAAGAGAGTGAGGTGCCAGCTCCTTTCATTCAGTCAGGAGCTTCAAACATTTCTGGTATATGAATAACATGTTTTTCAATGGCAAAAATCAATGAATATTGTAAATGCACAAACAGTAATTTCTCCGCATTGCAAGGTGCAATTCTGAAATTTTTTGCTTTTTCCTGCTCCTCTTAGCATGATAAAGAAGATTCAAAGAGAGTGAGATGCCAGCTCCTTTCATTCAGTCAGTAGCTTCAATCATTTCTGGACGTTTTTCAATGGCAAAAATCAATGAATATTGTAAATGCACAAACTGTAATTTCTCCGCATTGCAAGGTGCAATTCTGAAATTTTTTGCTTTTTCCTGCTCCACTTAGCATGATAAAGAAGATTCAAAGAGAGTGAGATGCCAGCTCCTTTCATTCAGTCAGTAGCTTCAATCATTTCTGGTATATGAATAACATGATGTTTTTCAATGGCAAAAATCAATGAATTTTGTAAATGCACAAACAGTAATTTCTCCGCATTGCAAGGCGCAATTCTGAAATTTTTTGCTTTTTCCTGCTCCTCTTAGCATGATAAAGAAGATTCAAAGAGAGTGAGATGCCAGCTCCTTTCATTCAGTCAGTAGCTTCAATCATTTCTGGACATTTTTCAATGGCAAAAATCAATGAATATTGTAAATGCACAAACAGTAATTTCTCCGCATTGCAAGGTGCAATTCTGAAATTTTTTGCTTTTTCCTGCTCCTCTTAGCATGATAAAGAAGATTCAAAGAGAGTGAGATGCCAGCTCCTTTCATTCAGTCAGTAGCTTCAATCATTTCTGGACGTTTTTCAATGGCAAAAATCAATGAATATTGTAAATGCACAAACAGTAATTTCTCCGCATTGCAAGGTGCAATTCTGAAATTTTTTGCTTTTTCCTGCTCCTCTTAGCATGATAAAGAAGATTCAAAGAGAGTGAGGTGCCAGCTCCTTTCATTCAGTCAGGAGCTTCAAACATTTCTGGTATATGAATAACATGTTTTTCAATGGCAAAAATCAATGAATATTGTAAATGCACAAACAGTAATTTCTCCGCATTGCAAGGTGCAATTCTGAAATTTTTTGCTTTTTCCTGCTCCTCTTAGCATGATAAAGAAGATTCAAAGAGAGTGAGATGCCAGCTCCTTTCATTCAGTCAGTAGCTTCAATCATTTCTGGACGTTTTTCAATGGCAAAAATCAATGAATATTGTAAATGCACAAACTGTAATTTCTCCGCATTGCAAGGTGCAATTCTGAAATTTTTTGCTTTTTCCTGCTCCTCTTAGCATGATAAAGAAGATTCAAAGAGAGTGAGATGCCAGCTCCTTTCATTCAGTCAGTAGCTTCAATCATTTCTGGACGTTTTTCAATGGCAAAAATCAACGAATATTGTAAATGCACAAACAGTAATTTCTCCGCATTGCAAGGTGCAATTCTGAAATTTTTTGCTTTTTCCTGCTCCTCTTAGCATGATAAAGAAGATTCAAAGAGAGTGAGATGCCAGCTCCTTTCATTCAGTCAGTAGCTTCAATCATTTCTGGACGTTTTTCAATGGCAAAAATCAATGAATATTGTAAATGCACAAACTGTAATTTCTTCGCATTGCAAGGTGCAATTCTGAAATTTTTTGCTTTTTCCTGCTCCTCTTAGCATGATAAAGAAGATTCAAAGAGAGTGAGATGCCAGCTCCTTTCATTCAGTCAGTAGCTTCAATCATTTCTGGACGTTTTTCAATGGCAAAAATCAATGAATATTGTAAATGCACAAACAGTAATTTCTCCGCATTGCAAGGTGCAATTCTGAAATTTTTTGCTTTTTCCTGCTCCTCTTAGCATGATAAAGAAGATTCAAAGAGAGTGAGATGCCAGCTCCTTTCATTCAGTCAGTAGCTTCAAACATTTCTGGTATATGAATAACATGATGTTTTTCAATGGCAAAAATCAATGAATATTGTAAATGCACAAACAGTAATTTCTCCGCATTGCAAGGTGCAAGTCTGAAATTTTTTGCTTTTTCCTGCTCCTCTTAGCATGATAAAGAAGATTCAAAGAGAGTGAGATGCCAGCTCCTTTCATTCAGTCAGTAGCTTCAAACATTTCTGGTATATGAATAACATGATGTTTTTCAATGGCAAAAATCAATGAATATTGTAAATGCACAAACAGTAATTTCTCCGCATTGCAAGGTGCAAGTCTGAAATTTTTTGCTTTATCCTGCTCCTCTTAGCATGATAAAGAAGATTCAAAGAGAGTGAGATGCCAGCTCCTTTCATTCAGTCAGTAGCTTCAATCATTTCTGGTATATGAATAACATGATGTTTTTCAATGGCAAAAATCAATGAATATTGTAAATGCACAAACAGTAATTTCTCCGCATTGCAAGGTGCAATTCTGAAATTTTTTGCTTTTTCCTGCTCCTCTTAGCATGATAAAGAAGATTCAAAGAGAGTGAGATGCTAGCTCCTTTCATTCAGTCAGTAGCTTCAAACATTTCTGGTATATGAATAACATGATGTTTTTCAATGGCAAAAATCAATGAATATTGTAAATGCACAAACAGTAATTTCTCCGCATTGCAAGGTGCAATTCTGAAATTTTTTGCTGTTTCCTGCTCCTCTTAGCATGATAAAGAAGATTCAAAGAGAGTGAGATGCCAGCTCCTTTCATTCAGTCAGTAGCTTCAATCATTTCTGGATGTTTTTCAATGGCAAAAATCAATGAATATTGTAAATGCACAAACAGTAATTTCTCCGCATTGCAAGGTGCAATTCTGAAAATTTTTGCTTTTTCCTGCTCCTCTTAGCATGATAAAGAAGTTTCAAAGAGAGTGAGATGCCAGCTCCTTTCATTCAGTCAGTAGCTTCAATAATTTCTGGACGTTTTTCAATGGCAAAAATCAATGAATATTGTAAATGCACAAACAGTAATTTCTCCGCATTGCAAGGTGCAATTCTGAAATTTTTTGCTTTTTCCTGCTCCTCTTAGCATGATAAACAAGATTCAAAGAGAGTGAGATGCCAGCTCCTTTCATTCAGTCAGTAGCTTCAATCATTTCTGGACATTTTTCAATGGCAAATATCAATGAATATTGTAAATGCACAAACAGTAATTTATCCGCATTGCAAGGTGCAATTCTGAAATTTTTTGCTTTTTCCTGCTCCTCTTAGCATGATAAAGAAGATTCAAAGAGAGTGAGATGCCAGCTCCTTTCATTCAGTCAGTAGCTTCAAACATTTCTGGTATATGAATAACATGATGTTTTTCAATGGCAAAAATCAATGAATATTGTAAATGCACAAACAGTAATTTCTCCGCATTGCAAGGTGCAATTCTGAAATTTTTTGCTTTTTCCTGCTCCTCTTAGCATGATAAAGAAGATTCAAAGAGAGTGAGATGCCAGCTCCTTTCATTCAGTCAGTAGCTTCAATCATTTCTGGACGTTTTTCAATGGCAAAAATCAATGAATATTGTAAATGCACAAACAGTAATTTCTCCGCATTGCAAGGTGCAATTCTGAAATTTTTTGCTTTTTCCTGCTCCTCTTAGCATTATGAAGAAGATTCAAAGAGAGTGAGATGCCAGCTCCTTTCATTCAGTCAGTAGCTTCAAACATTTCTGGTATATGAATAACATGATGTTTTTCAATGGCAAAAATCAATGAATATTGTAAATGCACAAACAGTAATTTCTCCGCATTGCAAGGTGCAATTCTGAAATTTTTTGCTTTTTCCTGCTCCTCTTAGCATGATAAAGAAGATTCAAAGAGAGTGAGATGCCAGCTCCTTTCGTTCAGTCAGTAGCTTCAATCATTTCTGGACGTTTTTCAATGGCAAAAATCATTGAATATTGTAAATGCACAAACAGTAATTTCTCCGCATTGCAAGGTGCAATTCTGAAATTTTTTACTTTTTCCTGCTCCTCTTAGCATGATAAAGAAGATTCAAAGAGTGTGAGATGCCAGCTCCTTTCATTCAGTCAGTAGATTCAATCATTTCTGGTATATGAATAACATGATGTTTTTCAATGGCAAAAATCAATGAATATTGTAAATGCACTAACAGTAATTTCTCCGCATTGCAATGTGCAATTCTGAAATTTTTTGCTTTTTCCTGCTCCTCTTAGCATGATAAACAAGATTCAAAGAGAGTGAGATAACAGCTCCTTTCATTCAGTCAGTAGCTTCAATCATTTCTGGACGTTTTTCAATGGCAAAAATCAATGAATATTGTAAATGCACAAACAGTAATTTCTCCGCATTGCAAGGTGCAATTCTGAAATTTTTTGCTTTTTCCTGCTCCTCTTAACATGATAAAGAAGATTCAAAGAGAGTGAGATGCCAGCTCCTTTCATTCAGTCAGTAGCTTCAATCATTTCTGGACGTTTTTCAATTGCAAAAATCAATGAATATTGTAAATGCACAAACAGTAATTTCTCCGCATTGCAAGGTGCAATTCTGAAATTTTTTGCTTTTTCCTGCTCCTCTTAGCATGATAAAGAAGATTCAAAGAGAGTGAGTTGCCAGCTTCTTTCATTCAGTCAGTAGCTTCAAACATTTCTGGGATATGAATAACATGATGTTTTTCAATGGCAAAAATCAATGAATATTGTAAATGCACAAACAGTAATTTCTCCGCATTGCAAGGTGCAATTCTGAAATTTTTTGCTTTTTCCTGCTCCTCTTAGCATGATAAAGAAGATTCAAAGAGAGTGAGATGCCAGCTCCTTTCATTCAGTCAGTAGCTTCAATCATTTCTGGACGTTTTTCAATGGCAAAAATCAATGAATATTGTAAATGCACAAACAGTAATTTCTCCGCATTGCAAGGTGCAATTCTGAAATTTTTTGCTTTTTCCTGCTCCTCTTAGCATGATAAAGAAGATTCAAAGAGAGTGAGATGCCAGCTCCTTTCATTCAGTCAGTAGCTTCAATCATTTCTGGACGTTTTTCAATGGCAAAAATCAATGAATATTGTAAATGCACAAACAGTAATTTCTCCGCATTGCAAGGTGCAATTCTGAAATTTTTTGCTTTTTCCTGCTCCTCTTAGCATGATAAAGAAGATTCAAAGAGAGTGAGATGCCAGCTCCTTTCATTCAGTCAGTAGCTTCAATCATTTCTGGTATATGAATAACATGATGTTTTTCAATGGCAAAAATCAATGAATATTGTAAATGCACAAACAGTAATTTCTCCGCATTGCAAGTTGCAATTCTAAAATTTTTTGCTTTTTCCTGCTCCTCTTAGCATGATAAAGAAGATTCAAAGAGAGTGAGATGCCAGCTCCTTTCATTCAGTCAGTAGCTTCAATCATTTCTGGACGTTTTTCAATGGCAAAAATCAATGAATATTGTAAATGCACAAACAGTAATTTCTCCGCATTGCAAGGTGCAATTCTGAAATTTTTTGCTTTTTCCTGCTCCTCTTAGCATGATAAACAAGATTCAAAGAGAGTGAGATGCCAGCTCCTTTCATTCAGTCAGTAGCTTCAATCATTTCTGGACATTTTTCAATGGCAAATATCAATGAATATTGTAAATGCACAAACAGTAATTTATCCGCATTGCAAGGTGCAATTCTGAAATTTTTTGCTTTTTCCTGCTCCTCTTAGCATGATAAAGAAGATTCAAAGAGAGTGAGATGCCAGCTCCTTTCATTCAGTCAGTAGCTTCAAACATTTCTGGTATATGAATAACATGATGTTTTTCAATGGCAAAAATCAATGAATATTGTAAATGCACAAACAGTAATTTCTCCGCATTGCAAGGTGCAATTCTGAAATTTTTTGCTTTTTCCTGCTCCTCTTAGCATGATAAAGAAGATTCAAAGAGAGTGAGATGCCAGCTCCTTTCATTCAGTCAGTAGCTTCAATCATTTCTGGACGTTTTTCAATGGCAAAAATCAATGAATATTGTAAATGCACAAACAGTAATTTCTCCGCATTGCAAGGTGCAATTCTGAAATTTTTTGCTTTTTCCTGCTCCTCTTAGCATTATGAAGAAGATTCAAAGAGAGTGAGATGCCAGCTCCTTTCATTCAGTCAGTAGCTTCAAACATTTCTGGTATATGAATAACATGATGTTTTTCAATGGCAAAAATCAATGAATATTGTAAATGCACAAACAGTAATTTCTCCGCATTGCAAGGTGCAATTCTGAAATTTTTTGCTTTTTCCTGCTCCTCTTAGCATGATAAAGAAGATTCAAAGAGAGTGAGATGCCAGCTCCTTTCGTTCAGTCAGTAGCTTCAATCATTTCTGGACGTTTTTCAATGGCAAAAATCATTGAATATTGTAAATGCACAAACAGTAATTTCTCCGCATTGCAAGGTGCAATTCTGAAATTTTTTACTTTTTCCTGCTCCTCTTAGCATGATAAAGAAGATTCAAAGAGTGTGAGATGCCAGCTCCTTTCATTCAGTCAGTAGCTTCAATCATTTCTGGTATATGAATAACATGATGTTTTTCAATGGCAAAAATCAATGAATATTGTAAATGCACTAACAGTAATTTCTCCGCATTGCAAGGTGCAATTCTGAAATTTTTTGCTTTTTCCTGCTCCTCTTAGCATGATAAACAAGATTCAAAGAGAGTGAGATAACAGCTCCTTTCATTCAGTCAGTAGCTTCAATCATTTCTGGACGTTTTTCAATGGCAAAAATCAATGAATATTGTAAATGCACAAACAGTAATTTCTCCGCATTGCAAGGTGCAATTCTGAAATTTTTTGCTTTTTCCTGCTCCTCTTAACATGATAAAGAAGATTCAAAGAGAGTGAGATGCCAGCTCCTTTCATTCAGTCAGTAGCTTCAATCATTTCTGGACGTTTTTCAATTGCAAAAATCAATGAATATTGTAAATGCACAAACAGTAATTTCTCCGCATTGCAAGGTGCAATTCTGAAATTTTTTGCTTTTTCCTGCTCCTCTTAGCATGATAAAGAAGATTCAAAGAGAGTGAGTTGCCAGCTTCTTTCATTCAGTCAGTAGCTTCAAACATTTCTGGGATATGAATAACATGATGTTTTTCAATGGCAAAAATCAATGAATATTGTAAATGCACAAACAGTAATTTCTCCGCATTGCAAGGTGCAATTCTGAAATGTTTTGCTTTTTCCTGCTCCTCTTAGCATGATAAAGAAGATTCAAAGAGAGTGAGATGCCAGCTCCTTTCATTCAGTCAGTAGCTTCAATCATTTCTGGACGTTTTTCAATGGCAAAAATCAATGAATATTGTAAATGCACAAACAGTAATTTCTCCGCATTGCAAGGTGCAATTCTGAAATTTTTTGCTTTTTCCTGCTCCTCTTAGCATGATAAAGAAGATTCAAAGAGAGTGAGATGCCAGCTCCTTTCATTCAGTCAGTAGCTTCAATCATTTCTGGACGTTTTTCAATGGCAAAAATCAATGAATATTGTAAATGCACAAACAGTAATTTCTCCGCATTGCAAGGTGCAATTCTGAAATTTTTTGCTTTTTCCTGCTCCTCTTAGCATGATAAAGAAGATTCAAAGAGAGTGAGATGCCAGCTCCTTTCATTCAGTCAGTAGCTTCAATCATTTCTGGTATATGAATAACATGATGTTTTTCAATGGCAAAAATCAATGAATATTGTAAATGCACAAACAGTAATTTCTCCGCATTGCAAGTTGCAATTCTAAAATTTTTTGCTTTTTCCTGCTCCTCTTAGCATGATAAAGAAGATTCAAAGAGAGTGAGATGCCAGCTCCTTTCATTCAGTCAGTAGCTTCAATCATTTCTGGACGTTTTTCAATGGCAAAAATCAATGAATATTGTAAATGCACAAACAGTAATTTCTCCGCATTGCAAGGTGCAATTCTGAAATTTTTTGCTTTTTCCTGCTCCTCTTAGCATGATAAAGAAGATTCAAAGAGAGTGAGATGCCAGCTCCTTTCATTCAGTCAGTAGCTTCAATCATTTCTGGATGTTTTTCAATGGCAAAAATCAATGAATATTGTAAATGCACAAACAGTAATTTCTCCGCATTGCAAGGTGCAATTCTGAAATTTTTTGCTTTTTCCTGCTCCTCTTAGCATGATAAAGAAGATTCAAAGAGAGTGAGATGCCAGCTCCTTTCATTCAGTCAGTAGCTTCAATCATTTCTGGTATATGAATAACATGATGTTTTTCAATGGCAAAAATCAATGAATATTGTAAATGCACAAACAGTAATTTCTCCGCATTGCAAGGTGCAATTCTGAAATTTTTTGCTTTTTCCTGCTCCTCTTAGCATGATAAAGAAGATTCAAAGAGAGTGAGATGCCAGCTCCTTTCATTCAGTCAGTAGCTTCAATCATTTCTGGACGTTTTTCAATGGCAAAAATCAATGAATATTGTAAATGCACAAACAGTAATTTCTCCGCATTGCAAGGTGCAATTCTGAAATTTTTTGCTTTTTCCTGCTCCTCTTAGCATGATAAAGAAGATTCAAAGAGAGTGAGATGCCAGCTCCTTTCATTCAGTCAGTAGCTTCAAACATTTCTGGTATAAACATTTCTGGACGTTTTTCAATGGCAAAAATCAATGAATATTGTAAATGCACAAACAGTAATATCTCCACATTGCAAGGTGCAATTCTGAAATTTTTTGCTTTTTCCTGCTAATCCTAGCATGATAAAGAAGATTCAAATAGAGTGAGATGCCAGCTCCTTTCATTCAGTCAGTAGCTTCAAACATTTCTGGACGTTTTTCAATGGCAAAAATCAATGAATATTGTAAATGCACAAACAGTAATATCTCCACATTGCAAGGTGCAATTCTGAAATTTTTTGCTTTTTCCTGCTAATCCTAGCATGATAAAGAAGATTCAAAGAGAGTGAGATGCCAGCTCCTTTCATTCAGTCAGTAGCTTCAAACATTTCTGGACGTTTTTCAATGGCAAAAATCAATGAATATTGTAAATGCACAAACAGTAATATCTCCACATTGTAAGGTGCAATTCTGAAATTTTTTGCTTTTTCCTGCTACTCCTAGCATGATAAAGAAGATTCAAAGAGAGTGAGATGCCTGCTCCTTTCATTCAGTCAGTAGCTTCAAACATTTCTGGACGTTTTTCAATGGCAAAAATCAATGAATATTGTAAATGCACAAACAGTAATATCTCCACATTGCAAGGTGCAATTCTGAAATTTTTTGCTTTTTCCTGCTAATCCTAGCATGATAAAGAAGATTCAAAGAGAGTAAGATGCCAGCTCCTTTCATTCAGTCAGTAGCTTCAAACATTTCTGGACGTTTTTCAATGGCAAAAATCAATGAATATTGTAAATGCACAAACAGTAATTTCTCCGCATTGCAAGGTGCAATTCTGAAATTTTTTGCTTTTTCCTGCTCCTCTTAGCATGATAAAGAAGATTCAAAGAGAGTGAGATGCCAGCTCCTTTCATTCAGTCAGTAGCTTCAATCATTTCTGGACGTTTTTCAATGGCAAAAATCAATGAATATTGTAAATGCACAAACAGTAATTTCTCCGCATTGTAAGGTGCAATTCTGAAATTTTTTGCTTTTTCCTGCTCCTCTTAGCATGATAAAGAAGATTCAAAGATAGTGAGATGCCAGCTTCTTTCATTCAGTCAGTAGCTTCAAACATTTCTGGTATATGAATAACATGATGTTTTTCAATGGCAAAAATCAATGAATATTGTAAATGCACAAACAGTAATTTCTCCGCATTGCAAGTTGCAATTCTGAAATTTTTTGCTTTTTCCTGCTCCTCTTAGCATGATAAAGAAGATTCAAAGAGAGTGAGATGCCAGCTCCTTTCATTCAGTCAGTAGCTTCAATCATTTCTGGACGTTTTTCAATGGCAAAAATCAATGAATATTGTAAATGCACAAACAGTAATTTCTCCGCATTGCAAGGTGCAATTCTGAAATTTTTTGCTTTTTCCTGCTCCTCTTAGCATGATAAAGAAGATTCAAAAAGAGTGAGATGCCAGCTCCTTTCATTCAGTCAGTAGCTTCAATCATTTCTGGACGTTTTTCAATGGCAAAAATCAATGAATATTGTAAATGCACAAACAGTAATTTATCCGCATTGCAAGGTGCAATTCTGAAATTTTTTGCTTTTTCCTGCTCCTCTTAGCATGATAAAGAAGATTCAAAGAGAGTGAGATGCCAGCTCCTTTCATTCAGTCAGTAGCTTCAATCATTTCTGGTATATGAATAACATGATGTTTTTCAATGGCAAAAATCAATGAATATTGTAAATGCACAAACAGTAATTTCTCCGCATTGCAAGGTGCAATTCTGAAATTTTTTGCTTTTTCCTGCTCCTCTTAGCATGATAAAGAAGATTCAAAGAGAGTGAGATGCCAGCTCCTTTCATTCAGTCAGTAGCTTCAATCATTTCTGGACGTTTTTCAATGGCAAAAATCAATGAATATTGTAAATGCACAAACAGTAATTTCTCCGCATTGTAAGGTGCAATTCTGAAATTTTTTGCTTTTTCCTGCTCCTCTTAGCATGATAAAGAAGATTCAAAGATAGTGAGATGCCAGCTTCTTTCATTCAGTCAGTAGCTTCAAACATTTCTGGTATATGAATAACATGATGTTTTTCAATGGCAAAAATCAATGAATATTGTAAATGCACAAACAGTAATTTCTCCGCATTGCAAGTTGCAATTCTGAAATTTTTTGCTTTTTCCTGCTCCTCTTAGCATGATAAAGAAGATTCAAAGAGAGTGAGATGCCAGCTCCTTTCATTCAGTCAGTAGCTTCAATCATTTCTGGACGTTTTTCAATGGCAAAAATCAATGAATATTGTAAATGCACAAACAGTAATTTCTCCGCATTGCAAGGTGCAATTCTGAAATTTTTTGCTTTTTCCTGCTCCTCTTAGCATGATAAAGAAGATTCAAAAAGAGTGAGATGCCAGCTCCTTTCATTCAGTCAGTAGCTTCAATCATTTCTGGACGTTTTTCAATGGCAAAAATCAATGAATATTGTAAATGCACAAACAGTAATTTATCCGCATTGCAAGGTGCAATTCTGAAATTTTTTGCTTTTTCCTGCTCCTCTTAGCATGATAAAGAAGATTCAAAGAGAGTGAGATGCCAGCTCCTTTCATTCAGTCAGTAGCTTCAATCATTTCTGGTATATGAATAACATGATGTTTTTCAATGGCAAAAATCAATGAATATTGTAAATGCACAAACAGTAATTTCTCCGCATTGCAAGGTGCAATTCTGAAATTTTTTGCTTTTTCCTGCTCCTCTTAGCATGATAAAGAAGATTCAAAGAGAGTGAGATGCCAGCTCCTTTCATTCAGTCAGTAGCTTCAATCATTTCTGGACGTTTTTCAATGGCAAAAATCAATGAATATTGTAAATGCACAAACAGTAATTTCTCCGCATTGCAAGGTGCAATTCTGAAATTTTTTGCTTTCTCCTGTTCCTCTTAGCATCATAAAGAAGATTCAAAGAGAGTGAGATGCCAGCTCCTTTCATTCAGTCAGTAGCTTCAATCATTTCTGGACGTTTTTCAATGGCAAAAATCAATGAATATTGTAAATGCACAAACAGTAATTTCTCCGCATTGCAAGGTGCAATTCTGAAATTTTTTGCTTTTTCCTGCTCCTCTTAGCATGATAAAGAAGATTCAAAGAGAGTGAGATGCCAGCTCCTTTCATTCAGTCAGTAGCTTCAATTATTTCTGGTATATGAATAACATGATGTTTTTCAATGTCAAAAATCAATGAATATTGTAAATGCACAAACAGTAATTTCTCCGCATTGCAAGGTGCAATTCTGAAATTTTTTGCTTTTTCCTGCTCCTCTTAGCATGGTAAAGAAGATTCAAAGAGAGTGAGATGCCAACTCCTTTCATTCAGTCAGTAGCTTCAATCATTTCTGGACGTTTTTCAATGGCAAAAATCAATGAATATTGTAAATGCACAAACAGTAATTTCTCCGCATTGCAAGGTGCAATTCTGAAATTTTTTGCTTTTTCCTGCTCCTCTTAGCATGATAAAGAAGATTCAAAGAGAGTGAGATGCCAGCTCCTTTCATTCAGTCAGTAGCTTCAATCATTTCTGGACGTTTTTCAATGGCAAAAATCAATGAATATTGTAAATGCACAAACAGTAATTTCTCCGCATTGCAAGGTGCAATTCTGAAATTTTTTGCTTTTTCCTGCTCCTCTTAGCATGATAAAGAAGATTCAAAGAGAGTGAGATGCCAGCTCCTTTCATTCAGTCAGTAGCTTCAATCATTTCTGGGTATGAATAACATGATGTTTTTCAATGGCAAAAATCAATGAATATTGTAAATGCACAAACAGTAATTTCTCCGCATTGCAAGGTGCAATTCTGAAATTTTTTGCTTTTTCCTGCTCCTCTTAGCATGATAAAGAAGATTCAAAGAGAGTGAGATGCCAGCTCCTTTCATTCAGTCAGTAGCTTCAATCATTTCTGGACGTTTTTCAATGGCAAAAATCAATGAATATTGTAAATGCACAAACAGTAATTTCTCCGCATTGCAAGGTGCAATTCTGAAATTTTTTGCTTTTTCCTGCTCCTCTTAGCATGATAAAGAAGATTCAAAGAGAGTGAGATGCCAGCTCCTTTCATTCAGTCAGTAGTTTCAATCATTTCTGGACGTTTTTCAATGGCAAAAATCAATGAATATTGTAAATGCACAAACAGTAATTTCTCCGCATTGCAAGGTGCAATTCTGAATTTTTTTGCTTTTTCCTGCTCCTCTTAGCATGATAAAGAAGATTCAAAGAGAGTGAGATGCCAGCTCCTTTCATTCAGTCAGTAGCTTCAAACATTTCTGGTATAAACATTTCTGGACGTTTTTCAATGGCAAAAATCAATGAATATTGTAAATGCACAAACAGTAATATCTCCACATTGCAAGGTGCAATTCTGAAATTTTTTGCTTTTTCCTGCTAATCCTAGCATGATAAAGAAGATTCAAATAGAGTGAGATGCCAGCTCCTTTCATTCAGTCAGTAGCTTCAAACATTTCTGGACGTTTTTCAATGGCAAAAATCAATGAATATTGTAAATGCACAAACAGTAATATCTCCACATTGCAAGGTGCAATTCTGAAATTTTTTGCTTTTTCCTGCTAATCCTAGCATGATAAAGAAGATTCAAAGAGAGTGAAATGCCAGCTCCTTTCATTCAGTCAGTAGCTTCAAACATTTCTGGTATATGAATAACATGATGTTTTTCAATGGCAAAAATCAATGAATATTGTAAATGCACAAACAGTAATATCTCCACATTGCAAGGTGCAATTCTGAAATTTTTTGCTTTTTCCTGCTAATCCTAGCATGATAAAGAAGATTCAAAGAGAGTGAGATGCCAGCTCCTTTCATTCAGTCAGTAGCTTCAAATATTTCTGGACGTTTTTCAATGGAAAAAATCAATGAATATTGTAAATGCACAAACAGTAATATCTCCACATTGCAAGGTGCAATTCTGAAATTTTTTGCTTTTTCCTGCTACTCCTAGCATGATAAAGAAGATTCAAATAGAGTGATATGCCAGCTCCTTTCATTCAGTCAGTAGCTTCAAACATTTCTGGACGTTTTTCAATGGCAAAAATCAATGAATATTGTAAATGCACAAACAGTAATTTCTCCGCATTGCAAGGTGCAATTCTGAAATTTTTTGCTTTTTCCTGCTCCTCTTAGCATGATAAAGAAGATTCAAAGAGAGTGAGATGCCAGCTCCTTTCATTCAGTCAGTAGCTTCAATCATTTCTGGACGTTTTTCAATGGCAAAAATCAATGAATATTGTAAATGCACAAACAGTAATTTCTCCGCATTGCAAGGTGCAATTCTGAAATTTTTTGCTTTTTCCTGCTCCTCTTAGCATGATAAAGAAGATTCAAAGAGAGTGAGATGCCAGCTCCTTTCATTCAGTCAGTAGTTTCAATCATTTCTGGACGTTTTTCAATGGCAAAAATCAATGAATATTGTAAATGCACAAACAGTAATTTCTCCGCATTGCAAGGTGCAATTCTGAATTTTTTTGCTTTTTCCTGCTCCTCTTAGCATGATAAAGAAGATTCAAAGAGAGTGAGATGCCAGCTCCTTTCATTCAGTCAGTAGCTTCAAACATTTCTGGTATAAACATTTCTGGACGTTTTTCAATGGCAAAAATCAATGAATATTGTAAATGCACAAACAGTAATATCTCCACATTGCAAGGTGCAATTCTGAAATTTTTTGCTTTTTCCTGCTAATCCTAGCATGATAAAGAAGATTCAAATAGAGTGAGATGCCAGCTCCTTTCATTCAGTCAGTAGCTTCAAACATTTCTGGACGTTTTTCAATGGCAAAAATCAATGAATATTGTAAATGCACAAACAGTAATATCTCCACATTGCAAGGTGCAATTCTGAAATTTTTTGCTTTTTCCTGCTAATCCTAGCATGATAAAGAAGATTCAAAGAGAGTGAAATGCCAGCTCCTTTCATTCAGTCAGTAGCTTCAAACATTTCTGGTATATGAATAACATGATGTTTTTCAATGGAAAAAATCAATGAATATTGTAAATGCACAAACAGTAATATCTCCACATTGCAAGGTGCAATTCTGAAATTTTTTGCTTTTTCCTGCTACTCCTAGCATGATAAAGAAGATTCAAATAGAGTGATATGCCAGCTCCTTTCATTCAGTCAGTAGCTTCAAACATTTCTGGACGTTTTTCAATGGCAAAAATCAATGAATATTGTAAATGCACAAACAGTAATATCTCCACATTGCAAGGTGCAATTCTGAAATTTTTTGCTTTTTCCTGCTAATCCTAGCATGATAAAGAAGATTCAAAGAGAGTGAGATGCCAGCTCCTTTCATTCAGTCAGTAGCTTCAAACATTTCTGGACGTTTTTCAATGGCAAAAATCAATGAATATTGTAAATGCACAAACAGTAATATCTCCACATTGCAAGGTGCAATTCTGAAATTTTTTGCTTTTTCCTGCTAATCCTAGCATGATAAAGAAGATTCAAAGAGAGTGAGATGCCAGCTCCTTTCATTCAGTCAGTAGCTTCAATCATTTCTGGTATATGAATAACATGATGTTTTTCAATGGCAAAAATCAATGAATATTGTAAATGCACAAACAGTAATTTCTCCGCATTGCAAGGTGCAATTCTGAATTTTTTTGCTTTTTCCTGCTCCTCTTAGCATGATAAAGAAGATTCAAAGAGAGTGAGATGCCAGCTCCTTTCATTCAGTCAGTAGCTTCAAACATTTCTGGTATAAACATTTCTGGACGTTTTTCAATGGCAAAAATCAATGAATATTGTAAATGCACAAACAGTAATATCTCCACATTGCAAGGTGCAATTCTGAAATTTTTTGCTTTTTCCTGCTAATCCTATCATGATAAAGAAGATTCAAAGAGAGTGAGATGCCAGCTCCTTTCATTCAGTCAGTAGCTTCAAACATTTCTGGACGTGTTTCAATGGCAAAAATCAATGAATATTGTAAATGCACAAACAGTAATTTCTCCGCATTGCAAGGTGCAATTCTGAATTTTTTTGCTTTTTCCTGCTCCTCTTAGCATAATAAAGAAGATTCAAAGAGAGTGAGATGCCAGCTCCTTTCATTCAGTCAGTAGCTTCAAACATTTCTGGTATAAACATTTCTGGACGTTTTTCAATGGCAAAAATCAATGAATATTGTAAATGCACAAACAGTAATATCTCCACATTGCAAGGTGCAATTCTGAAATTTTTTGCTTTTTCCTGCTAATCCTAGCATGATAAAGAAGATTCAAATAGAGTGAGATGCCAGCTCCTTTCATTCAGTCAGTAGCTTCAAACATTTCTGGACGTTTTTCAATGGCAAAAATCAATGAATATTGTAAATGCACAAACAGTAATATCTCCACATTGCAAGGTGCAATTCTGAAATTTTTTGCTTTTTCCTGCTAATCCTAGCATGATAAAGAAGATTCAAAGAGAGTGAGATGCCAGCTCCTTTCATTCAGTCAGTAGCTTCAAACATTTCTGGTATATGAATAACATGATGTTTTTCAATGGCAAAAATCAATGAATATTGTAAATGCACAAACAGTAATATCTCCACATTGCAAGGTGCAATTCTGAAATTTTTTGCTTTTTCCTGCTAATCCTAGCATGATAAAGAAGATTCAAAGAGAGTGAGATGCCAGCTCCTTTCATTCAGTCAGTAGCTTCAAACATTTCTGGACGTTTTTCAATGGAAAAAATCAATGAATATTGTAAATGCACAAACTGTAATATCTCCACATTGCAAGGTGCAATTCTGAAATTTTTTGCTTTTTCCTGCTACTCCTAGCATGATAAAGAAGATTCAAAGAGAGTGAGATGCCAGCTCCTTTCATTCAGTCAGTAGCTTCAAACATTTCTGGACGTTTTTCAATGGCAAAAATCAATGAATATTGTAAATGCACAAACAGTAATATCTCCACATTGCAAGGTGCAATTCTGAAATTTTTTGCTTTTTCCTGCTAATCCTAGCATGATAAAGAAGATTCAAAGAGAGTGAGATGCCAGCTCCTTTCATTCAGTCAGTAGCTTCAAACATTTCTGGACGTTTTTCAATGGCAAAAATCAATGAATATTGTAAATGCACAAACAGTAATATCTCCACATTTCAAGGTGCAATTCTGAAATTTTTTGCTTTTTCCTGCTAATCCTAGCATGATAAAGAAGATTCAAAGAGAGTGAGATGCCAGCTCCTTTCATTCAGTCAGTAGCTTCAATCATTTCTGGTATATGAATAACATGATGTTTTTCAATGGCAAAAATCAATGAATATTGTAAATGCACAAACAGTAATTTCTCCGCATTGCAAGGTGCAATTCTGAAATTTTTTGCTTTTTCCTGCTCCTCTTAGCATGATAAATAAGATTCAAAGAGAGTGAGATGCCAGCTCCTTTCATTCAGTCAGTAGCTTCAAACATTTCTGGTATAAACATTTCTGGACGTTTTTCAATGGCAAAAATCAATGAATATTGTAAATGCACAAACAGTAATATCTCCACATTGCAAGGTGCAATTCTGAAATTTTTTGCTTTTTCCTGCTAACCCTAGCATGATAAAGAAGATTCAAAGAGAGTGAGATGCCAGCTCCTTTCATTCAGTCAGTAGCTTCAAACATTTCTGGACGTTTTTCAATGGCAAAAATCAATGAATATTGTAAATGCACAAACAGTAATATCTCCACATTGCAAGGTGCAATTCTGAAATTTTTTGCTTTTTCCTGCTAATCCTATCATGATAAAGAAGATTCAAAGAGAGTGAGATGCCAGCTCCTTTCATTCAGTCAGTAGCTTCAAACATTTCTGGACGTGTTTCAATGGCAAAAATCAATAAATATTGTAAATGCACAAACAGTAATTTCTCCGCATTGCAAGATGCAATTCTGAAATTTTTTGCTTTTTCCTGCTCCTCTTAGCATGATAAAGAAGATTCAAAGAGAGTGAGATGCCAGCTCCTTTCATTCAGTCAGTAGCTTCAATCATTTCTGGACGTTTTTCAATGGCAAAAATCAATGAATATTGTAAATGCACAAGCAGTAATTTCTCCGCATTGCAAGGTGCAATTCTGAAATTTTTTGCTTTTTCCTGCTCCTCTTAGCATGATAAAGAAGATTCAAAGAGAGTGAGATGCCAGCTCCTTTCATTCAGTCAGTGGCTTCAATCATTTCTGGATGTTTTTCAATGGCAAAAATCAATGAATATTGTAAATGCACAAACAGTAATTTCTCCGCATTGCAAGATGCAATTCTGAAATTTTTTGCTTTTTCCTGCTCCTCTTAGCATGAAAAAGAAGATTCAAAGAGAGTGAGATGCCAGCTCCTTTCATTCAGTCAGTAGCTTCAATCATTTCTGGTATATGAATAACATGATGTTTTTCAATGGCAAAAATCAATGAATATTGTAAATGCACAAACAGTAATTTCTCCGCATTGCAAGGTGCAATTCTGAATTTTTTTGCTTTTTCCTGCTCCTCTTAGCATGATAAAGAAGATTCAAAGAGAGTGAGATGCCAGCTCCTTTCATTCAGTCAGTAGCTTCAATCATTTCTGGACGTTTTTCAATGGCAAAAATCAATGAATATTGTAAATGCACAAACAGTAATTTCTCCGCATTGCAAGGTGCAATTCTGAAATTTTTTGCTTTTTCCTGCTCCTCTTAGCATGATAAAGAAGATTCAAAGAGAGTGAGATGCCAGCTCCTTTCATTCAGTCAGTAGCTTCAATCATTTCTGGACGTTTTTCAATGGCAAAAATCAATGAATATTGTAAATGCACAAACAGTAATTTCTCCGCATTGCAAGGTGCAATTCTGAAATTTTTTGCTTTTTCCTGCTCCTCTTAGCATGATAAAGAAGATTCAAAGAGAGTGAGATGCCAGCTCCTTTCATTCAGTCAGTAGCTTCAAACATTTCTGGTATATGAATAACATGATGTTTTTCAATGGCAAAAATCAATGAATATTGTAAATGCACAAACAGTAATTTCTCCGCATTGCAAGGTGCAATTCTGAAATTTTTTGCTTTTTCCTGCTCCTCTTAGCATGATAAAGAAGATTCAAAGAGAGTGAGATGCCAGCTCCTTTCATTCAGTCAGTAGCTTCAATCATTTCTGGACGTTTTTCAATGGCAAAAATCAATGAATATTGTAAATGCACAAACAGTAATTTCTCCGCATTGCAAGGCTTCAGAATTGCACCTTGCAATGTGGAGATCTTACTGTTTGTGCATTTACAGTATTCATTGATTTTTGCCATTGAAAAACGTCCAGAAATGTTTGAAGCTACTGACTGAATGAAGGGAGCTGGCATCTCACTCACTTTGAATGTTCTTTATCATGCTAGGATTAGCAGGAAAAAGCAAAAAATTTCAGAATTGCACCTTGCAATGTGGAGATATTACTGTTTGTGCATTTACAATATTCATTGATTTTTGCCATTGAAAAACATCATGTTATTCATATACCAGAAATGTTTGAAGCTACTGACTGAATGAAAGGATCTGGCATCTCACTATCTTTGAATCTTCTTTATCATGCTAGGATTAGCAGGAAAAAGCAAAAAATTTCAGAATTGCACCTTGCAATGTTTAGATATTACTGTTTGTGCATTTACAATATTCATTGATTTTTGCCATTGAAAAACGTCCAGAAATGTTTGAAGCTACTGACTGAATGAAAGGAGCTGGCATCTCACTCTATTTGAATCTTCTTTATCATGCTAGGATTAGCAGGAAAAAGCAAAAAATTTCAGAATTGCACCTTGCAATGTGGAGATATTACTGTTTGTGCATTTACAATATTCATTGATTTTTGCCATTGAAAAACGTCCAGAAATGTTTGAAGCTACTGACTGAATGAAAGGAGCTGGCATCTCACTCTCTTTGAATCTTCTTTATCATGCTAGGAGTAGCAGGAAAAAGCAAAAAATTTCAGAATTGCACCTTGCAATGTGGAGATATTACTGTTTGTGCATTTACAATATTCATTGATTTTTGCCATTGAAAAACGTCCAGAAATGTTTGAAGCTACTGACTGAATGAAAGGAGCTGGCATCTCACTCTCTTTGAATCTTCTTTATCATGCTAGGATTAGCAGGAAAAAGCAAAAAATTTCAGAATTGCACCTTGCAATGTGGAGATATTACTGTTTGTGCATTTACAATATTCATTGATTTTTGCCATTGAAAAACATCATGTTATTCATATACCAGAAATGTTTGAGGCTACTGACTGAATGAAAGGACCTGGCATCTCACTCTCTTTGAATCTTCTTTATCATGCTAGGATTAGCAGGAAAAAGCAAAAAATTTCAGAATTGCACCTTGCAATGTGGAGATATTACTGTTTGTGCATTTACAATATTCATTGATTTTTGCCATTGAAAAACGTCCAGAAATGTTTGAAGCTACTGACTGAATGAAAGGAGCTGGCATCTCACTCTATTTGAATATTCTTTATCATGCTAGGATTAGCAGGAAAAAGCAAAAAATTTCAGAATTGCACCTTGCAATGTGGAGATATTACTGTTTGTGCATTTACAATATTCATTGATTTTTGCCATTGAAAAACGTCCAGAAATGTTTATACCAGAAATGTTTGAAGCTACTGACTGAATGAAAGGAGCTGGCATCTCACTCTCTTTGAATCTTCTTTATCATGCTAAGAGGAGCAGGAAAAAGCAAAAAAATTCAGAATTGCACCTTGCAATGCGGAGAAATTACTGTTTGTGCATTTACAATATTCATTGATTTTTGCCATTGAAAAATGTCCAGAAATGATTGAAGCTACTGACTGAATGAAAGGAGCTGGCATCTCACTCACTTTGAATCTTCTTTATCATGCTAAGAGGAGCAGGAAAAAGCAAAAAATTTCAGAATTGCACCTTGCAATGCGGAGAAATTACTGTTTGTGCATTTACAATATTCATTGATTTTGCCATTGAAAAACGTCCAGAAATGATTGAAGCTACTGACTGAATGAAAGGAGCTGGCATCTCACTCTCTTTGAATCTTCTTTATCATGCTAAGAGGAGCAGGAAAAAGCAAAAAATTTCAGAATTGCACCTTGCAATGTGGAGAAATTACTGTTTGTGCATTTACAATATTCATTGATTTTTGCCATTGAAAAATATCATGTTATTCATACCCAGAAATGATTGAAGCTACTGACTGAATGAAAGGAGCTGGCATCTCACTCTCTTTGAATCTTCTTTATCATGCTAAGAGGAGCAGGAAAAAGCAAAACATTTCAGAATTGCACCTTGCAATGCGGAGAAATTACTGTTTGTGCATTTACAATATTCATTGATTTTTGCCATTGAAAAACGTCCAGAAATGATTGAAGCTACTGACTGAATGAAAGGAGCTGGCATCTCACTCTCTTTGAATCTTCTTTATCATGCTAAGAGGAGCAGGAAAAAGCAAAAAATTTCAGAATTGCACCTTGCAATGCGGAGAAATTACTGTTTGTGCATTTACAATATTCATTGATTTTTGCCATTGAAAAACGTCCAGAAATGATTGAAGCTACTGACTGAATGAAAGGAGCTGGCATCTCACTCTCTTTGAATCTTCTTTAACTTGCTAAGAGGAGCAGGAAAAAGCAAAAAATTTCAGAATTGCACCTTGCAATGCGGAGAAATTACTGTTTGTGCATTTACAATATTCATTGATTTTTGCCATTGAAAAACATCATGTTATTCATATACCAGAAATGATTGAAGCTACTGACTGAATGAAAGGAGCTGGCATCTCACTCTCTTTGAATCTTCTTTATCATGCTAGGATTAGCAGGAAAAAGCAAAAAATTTCAGAATTGCACCTTGCAATGTGGAGATATTACTGTTTGTGCATTTACAATATTCACTGATTTTTGCCATTGAAAAACGTCCAGAAATGTTTATACCAGAAATGTTTGAAGCTACTGACTGAATGAAAGGAGCTGGCATCTCACTCTCTTTGAATCTTCTTTATCATGCTAAGAGGAGCAGGAAAAAGCAAAAAAATTCAGAATTGCACCTTGCAATGCGGAGAAATTACTGTTTGTGCAGTTACAATATTCATTGATTTTTGCCATTGAAAAACATCATGTTATTCATATACCAGAAATGATTGAAGCTACTGACTGAATGAAAGGAGCTGGCATCTCACTCTCTTTGAATCTTCTTTATCATGCTAAGAGGAGCAGGAAAAAGCAAAAAATTTCAGAATTGCACCTTGCAATGCGGAGAAATTACTGTTTGTGCATTTACAATATTCATTGATTTTTGCCATTGCAAAACGTCCAGAAATGATTGAAGCTACTGACTGAATGAAAGGAGCTGGCATCTCACTCTCTTTGAATCTTCTTTATCATGCTAAGAGGAGCAGGAAAAAGCAAAAAATTTCAGAATTGCACCTTGCAATGCGGAGAAATTACTGTTTGTGCATTTACAATATTCATTGATTTTTGCCATTGAAAAACGTCCAGAAATGATTGAAGCTACTGACTGAATGAAAGGAGCTGGCATGTAACTCTCTTTGAGTCTTCTTTATCATGCTAAGAGGAGCAGGAAAAAGCAAAAAATTTCAGAATTGCACCTTGCAATGCGGAGAAATTACTCTTTGTGCATTTACAATATTCATTGATTTTTGCCATTGAAAAACATCATGTTATTCATTTACCAGAAATGTTTAAAGCTACTGACTGAATGAAAGAAGCTGGCATCTCACTATCTTTGAATCTTCTTTATCATGCTAAGAGGAGCAGGAAAAAGCAAAAAATTTCAGAATTCCACCTTACAATGCGGAGAAATTACTGTTTGTGCATATACAATATTCATTGATTTTTGCCATTGAAAAACGTCCAGAAATGTTTGAAGCTACTGACTGAATGAAAGGAGCTGGCATCTCACTCTATTTGAATATTCTTTATCATGCTAGGATTAGCAGGAAAAAGCAAAAAATTTCAGAATTGCACCTTGCAATGTGGAGATATTACTGTTTGTGCATTTACAATATTCATTGATTTTTGCCATTGAAAAACGTCCAGAAATGTTTATACCAGAAATGTTTGAAGCTACTGACTGAATGAAAGGAGCTGGCATCTCACTCTCTTTGAATCTTCTTTATCATGCTAAGAGGAGCAGGAAAAAGCAAAAAAATTCAGAATTGCACCTTGCAATGCGGAGAAATTACTGTTTGTGCATTTACAATATTCATTGATTTTTGCCATTGAAAAATGTCCAGAAATGATTGAAGCTACTGACTGAATGAAAGGAGCTGGCATCTCACTCTCTTTGAATCTTCTTTATCATGCTAAGAGGAGCAGGAAAAAGCAAAAAATTTCAGAATTGCACCTTGCAATGCGGAGAAATTACTGTTTGTGCATTTACAATATTCATTGATTTTTGCCATTGAAAAATGTCCAGAAATGATTGAAGCTACTGACTGAATGAAAGGAGCTGGCATCTCACTCTCTTTGAATCTTCTTTATCATGCTAAGAGGAGCAGGAAAAAGCAAAAAATTTCAGAATTGCACCTTGCAATGTGGAGAAATTACTGTTTGTGCATTTACAATATTCATTGATTTTTGCCATTGAAAAACATCATGTTATTCATACCCAGAAATGATTGAAGCTACTGACTGAATGAAAGGAGCTGGCATCTCACTCTCTTTGAATCTTCTTTATCATGCTAAGAGGAGCAGGAAAAAGCAAAACATTTCAGAATTGCACCTTGCAATGCGGAGAAATTACTGTTTGTGCATTTACAATATTCATTGATTTTTGCCATTGAAAAACGTCCAGAAATGATTGAAGCTACTGACTGAATGAAAGGAGCTGGCATCTCACTCTCTTTGAATCTTCTTTATCATGCTAAGAGGAGCAGGAAAAAGCAAAAAATTTCAGAATTGCACCTTGCAATGCGGAGAAATTACTGTTTGTGCATTTACAATATTCATTGATTTTTGCCATTGAAACACGTCCAGAAATGATTGAAGCTACTGACTGAATGAAAGGAGCTGGCATCTCACTCTCTTTGAATCTTCTTTACCATGCTAAGAGGAGCAGGAAAAAGCAAAAAATTTCAGAATTGCACCTTGCAATGTGGAGATATTACTGTTTGTGCATTTACAATATTCATTGATTTTTGCCATTGAAAAACATCATGTTATTCATATACCAGAAATGTTTGAAGCTACTGACTGAATGAAAGGATCTGGCATCTCACTATCTTTGAATCTTCTTTATCATGCTAGGATTAGCAGGAAAAAGCAAAAAATTTCAGAATTGCACCTTGCAATGTTTAGATATTACTGTTTGTGCATTTACAATATTCATTGATTTTTGCCATTGAAAAACGTCCAGAAATGTTTGAAGCTACTGACTGAATGAAAGGAGCTGGCATCTCACTCTATTTGAATCTTCTTTATCATGCTAGGATTAGCAGGAAAAAGCAAAAAATTTCAGAATTGCACCTTGCAATGTGGAGATATTACTGTTTGTGCATTTACAATATTCATTGATTTTTGCCATTGAAAAACGTCCAGAAATGTTTGAAGCTACTGACTGAATGAAAGGAGCTGGCATCTCACTCTCTTTGAATCTTCTTTATCATGCTAGGAGTAGCAGGAAAAAGCAAAAAATTTCAGAATTGCACCTTGCAATGTGGAGATATTACTGTTTGTGCATTTACAATATTCATTGATTTTTGCCATTGAAAAACGTCCAGAAATGTTTGAAGCTACTGACTGAATGAAAGGAGCTGGCATCTCACTCTCTTTGAATCTTCTTTATCATGCTAGGATTAGCAGGAAAAAGCAAAAAATTTCAGAATTGCACCTTGCAATGTGGAGATATTACTGTTTGTGCATTTACAATATTCATTGATTTTTGCCATTGAAAAACATCATGTTATTCATATACCAGAAATGTTTGAGGCTACTGACTGAATGAAAGGACCTGGCATCTCACTCTCTTTGAATCTTCTTTATCATGCTAGGATTAGCAGGAAAAAGCAAAAAATTTCAGAATTGCACCTTGCAATGTGGAGATATTACTGTTTGTGCATTTACAATATTCATTGATTTTTGCCATTGAAAAACGTCCAGAAATGTTTGAAGCTACTGACTGAATGAAAGGAGCTGGCATCTCACTCTATTTGAATATTCTTTATCATGCTAGGATTAGCAGGAAAAAGCAAAAAATTTCAGAATTGCACCTTGCAATGTGGAGATATTACTGTTTGTGCATTTACAATATTCATTGATTTTTGCCATTGAAAAACGTCCAGAAATGTTTATACCAGAAATGTTTGAAGCTACTGACTGAATGAAAGGAGCTGGCATCTCACTCTCTTTGAATCTTCTTTATCATGCTAAGAGGAGCAGGAAAAAGCAAAAAAATTCAGAATTGCACCTTGCAATGCGGAGAAATTACTGTTTGTGCATTTACAATATTCATTGATTTTTGCCATTGAAAAATGTCCAGAAATGATTGAAGCTACTGACTGAATGAAAGGAGCTGGCATCTCACTCACTTTGAATCTTCTTTATCATGCTAAGAGGAGCAGGAAAAAGCAAAAAATTTCAGAATTGCACCTTGCAATGCGGAGAAATTACTGTTTGTGCATTTACAATATTCATTGATTTTTGCCATTGAAAAACGTCCAGAAATGATTGAAGCTACTGACTGAATGAAAGGAGCTGGCATCTCACTCTCTTTGAATCTTCTTTATCATGCTAAGAGGAGCAGGAAAAAGCAAAAAATTTCAGAATTGCACCTTGCAATGTGGAGAAATTACTGTTTGTGCATTTACAATATTCATTGATTTTTGCCATTGAAAAACATCATGTTATTCATACCCAGAAATGATTGAAGCTACTGACTGAATGAAAGGAGCTGGCATCTCACTCTCTTTGAATCTTCTTTATCATGCTAAGAGGAGCAGGAAAAAGCAAAACATTTCAGAATTGCACCTTGCAATGCGGAGAAATTACTGTTTGTGCATTTACAATATTCATTGATTTTTGCCATTGAAAAACGTCCAGAAATGATTGAAGCTACTGACTGAATGAAAGGAGCTGGCATCTCACTCTCTTTGAATCTTCTTTATCATGCTAAGAGGAGCAGGAAAAAGCAAAAAATTTCAGAATTGCACCTTGCAATGCGGAGAAATTACTGTTTGTGCATTTACAATATTCATTGATTTTTGCCATTGAAAAACGTCCAGAAATGATTGAAGCTACTGACTGAATGAAAGGAGCTGGCATCTCACTCTCTTTGAATCTTCTTTAACATGCTAAGAGGAGCAGGAAAAAGCAAAAAATTTCAGAATTGCACCTTGCAATGCGGAGAAATTACTGTTTGTGCATTTACAATATTCATTGATTTTTGCCATTGAAAAACATCATGTTATTCATATACCAGAAATGATTGAAGCTACTGACTGAATGAAAGGAGCTGGCATCTCACTCTCTTTGAATCTTCTTTATCATGCTAGGATTAGCAGGAAAAAGCAAAAAATTTCAGAATTGCACCTTGCAATGTGGAGATATTACTGTTTGTGCATTTACAATATTCACTGATTTTTGCCATTGAAAAACGTCCAGAAAAGTTTATACCAGAAATGTTTGAAGCTACTGACTGAATGAAAGGAGCTGGCATCTCACTCTCTTTGAATCTTCTTTATCATGCTAAGAGGAGCAGGAAAAAGCAAAAAAATTCAGAATTGCACCTTGCAATGCGGAGAAATTACTGTTTGTGCAGTTACAATATTCATTGATTTTTGCCATTGAAAAACATCATGTTATTCATATACCAGAAATGATTGAAGCTACTGACTGAATGAAAGGAGCTGGCATCTCACTCTCTTTGAATCTTCTTTATCATGCTAAGAGGAGCAGGAAAAAGCAAAAAATTTCAGAATTGCACCTTGCAATGCGGAGAAATTACTGTTTGTGCATTTACAATATTCATTGATTTTTGCCATTGAAAAACGTCCAGAAATGATTGAAGCTACTGACTGAATGAAAGGAGCTGGCATCTCACTCTCTTTGAATCTTCTTTATCATGCTAAGAGGAGCAGGAAAAAGCAAAAAATTTCAGAATTGCACCTTGCAATGCGGAGAAATTACTGTTTGTGCATTTACAATATTAATTGATTTTTGCCATTGAAAAACGTCCAGAAATGATTGAAGCTACTGACTGAATGAAAGGAGCTGGCATGTAACTCTCTTTGAGTCTTCTTTATCATGCTAAGAGGAGCAGGAAAAAGCAAAAAATTTCAGAATTGCACCTTGCAATGCGGAGAAATTACTCTTTGTGCATTTACAATATTCATTGATTTTTGCCATTGAAAAACATCATGTTATTCATTTACCAGAAATGTTTAAAGCTACTGACTGAATGAAAGAAGCTGGCATCTCACTATCTTTGAATCTTCTTTATCATGCTAAGAGGAGCAGGAAAAAGCAAAACATTTCAGAATTGCACCTTGCAATGCGGAGAAATTACTGTTTGTGCATTTACAATATTCATTGATTTTTGCCATTGAAAAACGTCCAGAAATGATTGAAGCTACTGACTGAATGAAAGGAGCTGGCATCTCACTCTCTTTGAATCTTCTTTATCATGCTAAGAGGAGCAGGAAAAAGCAAAAAATTTCAGAATTGCACCTTGCAATGCGGAGAAATTACTGTTTGTGCATTTACAATATTCATTGATTTTTGCCATTGAAACACGTCCAGAAATGATTGAAGCTACTGACTGAATGAAAGGAGCTGGCATCTCACTCTCTTTGAATCTTCTTTACCATGCTAAGAGGAGCAGGAAAAAGCAAAAAATTTCAGAATTGCACCTTGCAATGTGGAGATATTACTGTTTGTGCATTTACAATATTCATTGATTTTTGCCATTGAAAAACATCATGTTATTCATATACCAGAAATGTTTGAAGCTACTGACTGAATGAAAGGATCTGGCATCTCACTATCTTTGAATCTTCTTTATCATGCTAGGATTAGCAGGAAAAAGCAAAAAATTTCAGAATTGCACCTTGCAATGTTTAGATATTACTGTTTGTGCATTTACAATATTCATTGATTTTTGCCATTGAAAAACGTCCAGAAATGTTTGAAGCTACTGACTGAATGAAAGGAGCTGGCATCTCACTCTATTTGAATCTTCTTTATCATGCTAGGATTAGCAGGAAAAAGCAAAAAATTTCAGAATTGCACCTTGCAATGTGGAGATATTACTGTTTGTGCATTTACAATATTCATTGATTTTTGCCATTGAAAAACGTCCAGAAATGTTTGAAGCTACTGACTGAATGAAAGGAGCTGGCATCTCACTCTCTTTGAATCTTCTTTATCATGCTAGGAGTAGCAGGAAAAAGCAAAAAATTTCAGAATTGCACCTTGCAATGTGGAGATATTACTGTTTGTATATTTACAATATTCATTGATTTTTGCCATTGAAAAACGTCCAGAAATGTTTGAAGCTACTGACTGAATGAAAGGAGCTGGCATCTCACTCTCTTTGAATCTTCTTTATCATGCTAGGATTAGCAGGAAAAAGCAAAAAATTTCAGAATTGCACCTTGCAATGTGGAGATATTACTGTTTGTGCATTTACAATATTCATTGATTTTTGCCATTGAAAAACATCATGTTATTCATATACCAGAAATGTTTGAGGCTACTGACTGAATGAAAGGACCTGGCATCTCACTCTCTTTGAATCTTCTTTATCATGCTAGGATTAGCAGGAAAAAGCAAAAAATTTCAGAATTGCACCTTGCAATGTGGAGATATTACTGTTTGTGCATTTACAATATTCATTGATTTTTGCCATTGAAAAACGTCCAGAAATGTTTGAAGCTACTGACTGAATGAAAGGAGCTGGCATCTCACTCTATTTGAATATTCTTTATCATGCTAGGATTAGCAGGAAAAAGCAAAAAATTTCAGAATTGCACCTTGCAATGTGGAGATATTACTGTTTGTGCATTTACAATATTCATTGATTTTTGCCATTGAAAAACGTCCAGAAATGTTTATACCAGAAATGTTTGAAGCTACTGACTGAATGAAAGGAGCTGGCATCTCACTCTCTTTGAATCTTCTTTATCATGCTAAGAGGAGCAGGAAAAAGCAAAAAAATTCAGAATTGCACCTTGCAATGCGGAGAAATTACTGTTTGTGCATTTACAATATTCATTGATTTTTGCCATTGAAAAATGTCCAGAAATGATTGAAGCTACTGACTGAATGAAAGGAGCTGGCATCTCACTCACTTTGAATCTTCTTTATCATGCTAAGAGGAGCAGGAAAAAGCAAAAAATTTCAGAATTGCACCTTGCAATGCGGAGAAATTACTGTTTGTGCATTTACAATATTCATTGATTTTTGCCATTGAAAAACGTCCAGAAATGATTGAAGCTACTGACTGAATGAAAGGAGCTGGCATCTCACTCTCTTTGAATCTTCTTTATCATGCTAAGAGGAGCAGGAAAAAGCAAAAAATTTCAGAATTGCACCTTGCAATGTGGAGAAATTACTGTTTGTGCATTTACAATATTCATTGATTTTTGCCATTGAAAAACATCATGTTATTCATACCCAGAAATGATTGAAGCTACTGACTGAATGAAAGGAGCTGGCATCTCACTCTCTTTGAATCTTCTTTATCATGCTAAGAGGAGCAGGAAAAAGCAAAACATTTCAGAATTGCACCTTGCAATGCGGAGAAATTACTGTTTGTGCATTTACAATATTCATTGATTTTTGCCATTGAAAAACGTCCAGAAATGATTGAAGCTACTGACTGAATGAAAGGAGCTGGCATCTCACTCTCTTTGAATCTTCTTTATCATGCTAAGAGGAGCAGGAAAAAGCAAAAAATTTCAGAATTGCACCTTGCAATGCGGAGAAATTACTGTTTGTGCATTTACAATATTCATTGATTTTTGCCATTGAAAAACGTCCAGAAATGATTGAAGCTACTGACTGAATGAAAGGAGCTGGCATCTCACTCTCTTTGAATCTTCTTTAACATGCTAAGAGGAGCAGGAAAAAGCAAAAAATTTCAGAATTGCACCTTGCAATGCGGAGAAATTACTGTTTGTGCATTTACAATATTCATTGATTTTTGCCATTGAAAAACATCATGTTATTCATATACCAGAAATGATTGAAGCTACTGACTGAATGAAAGGAGCTGGCATCTCACTCTCTTTGAATCTTCTTTATCATGCTAGGATTAGCAGGAAAAAGCAAAAAATTTCAGAATTGCACCTTGCAATGTGGAGATATTACTGTTTGTGCATTTACAATATTCACTGATTTTTGCCATTGAAAAACGTCCAGAAAAGTTTATACCAGAAATGTTTGAAGCTACTGACTGAATGAAAGGAGCTGGCATCTCACTCTCTTTGAATCTTCTTTATCATGCTAAGAGGAGCAGGAAAAAGCAAAAAAATTCAGAATTGCACCTTGCAATGCGGAGAAATTACTGTTTGTGCAGTTACAATATTCATTGATTTTTGCCATTGAAAAACATCATGTTATTCATATACCAGAAATGATTGAAGCTACTGACTGAATGAAAGGAGCTGGCATCTCACTCTCTTTGAATCTTCTTTATCATGCTAAGAGGAGCAGGAAAAAGCAAAAAATTTCAGAATTGCACCTTGCAATGCGGAGAAATTACTGTTTGTGCATTTACAATATTCATTGATTTTTGCCATTGAAAAACGTCCAGAAATGATTGAAGCTACTGACTGAATGAAAGGAGCTGGCATCTCACTCTCTTTGAATCTTCTTTATCATGCTAAGAGGAGCAGGAAAAAGCAAAAAATTTCAGAATTGCACCTTGCAATGCGGAGAAATTACTGTTTGTGCATTTACAATATTAATTGATTTTTGCCATTGAAAAACGTCCAGAAATGATTGAAGCTACTGACTGAATGAAAGGAGCTGGCATGTAACTCTCTTTGAGTCTTCTTTATCATGCTAAGAGGAGCAGGAAAAAGCAAAAAATTTCAGAATTGCACCTTGCAATGCGGAGAAATTACTCTTTGTGCATTTACAATATTCATTGATTTTTGCCATTGAAAAACATCATGTTATTCATTTACCAGAAATGTTTAAAGCTACTGACTGAATGAAAGAAGCTGGCATCTCACTATCTTTGAATCTTCTTTATCATGCTAAGAGGAGCAGGAAAAAGCAAAAAATTTCAGAATTCCACCTTACAATGCGGAGAAATTAATGTTTGTGCATATACAATATTCATTGATTTTTGCCATTGAAAAACGTCCAGAAATGTTTGAAGCTACTGACTGAATGAAAGGAGCTGGCATCTCACTCTATTTGAATATTCTTTATCATGATAGGATTAGCAGGAAAAAGCAAAAAATTTCAGAATTGCACCTTGCAATGTGGAGATATTACTGTTTGTGCATTTACAATATTCATTGATTTTTGCCATTGAAAAACGTCCAGATATGTTTATACCAGAAATGTTTGAAGCTACTGACTGAATGAAAGGAGCTGGCATCTCACTCTCTTTGAATCTTCTTTATCATGCTAAGAGGAGCAGGAAAAAGCAAAAAAATTCAGAATTGCACCTTGCAATGCGGAGAAATTACTGTTTGTGCATTTACAATATTCATTGATTTTTGCCATTGAAAAATGTCCAGAAATGATTGAAGCTACTGACTGAATGAAAGGAGCTGGCATCTCACTCTCTTTGAATCTTCTTTATCATGCTAAGAGGAGCAGGAAAAAGCAAAAAATTTCAGAATTGCACCTTGCAATGCGGAGAAATTACTGTTTGTGCATTTACAATATTCATTGATTTTTGCCATTGAAAAACGTCCAGAAATGATTGAAGCTACTGACTGAATGAAAGGAGCTGGCATCTCACTCTCTTTGAATCTTCTTTATCATGCTAAGAGGAGCAGGAAAAAGCAAAAAATTTCAGAATTGCACCTTGCAATGTGGAGAAATTACTGTTTGTGCATTTACAATATTCATTGATTTTTGCCATTGAAAAACATCATGTTATTCATACCCAGAAATGATTGAAGCTACTGACTGAATGAAAGGAGCTGGCATCTCACTCTCTTTGAATCTTCTTTATCATGCTAAGAGGAGCAGGAAAAAGCAAAACATTTCAGAATTGCACCTTGCAATGCGGAGAAATTACTGTTTGTGCATTTACAATATTCATTGATTTTTGCCATTGAAAAACGTCCAGAAATGATTGAAGCTACTGACTGAATGAAAGGAGCTGGCATCTCACTCTCTTTGAATCTTCTTTATCATGCTAAGAGGAGCAGGAAAAAGCAAAAAATTTCAGAATTGCACCTTGCAATGCGGAGAAATTACTGTTTGTGCATTTACAATATTCATTGATTTTTGCCATTGAAACACGTCCAGAAATGATTGAAGCTACTGACTGAATGAAAGGAGCTGGCATCTCACTCTCTTTGAATCTTCTTTACCATGCTAAGAGGAGCAGGAAAAAGCAAAAAATTTCAGAATTGCACCTTGCAATGCGGAGAAATTACTGTTTGTGCATTTACAATATTCATTGATTTTTGCCATTGAAAAACCTCATGTTATTCATATACCAGAAATGATTGAAGCTACTGACTGAATGAAAGGAGCTGGCATCTCACTCTCTTTGAATCTTCTTTATCATGCTAAGAGGAGCAGGAAAAAGCAAAAAATTTCAGAATTGCACCTTGCAATGCGGAGAAATTACTGTTTGTGCATTTACAATATTCATTGATTATTGCCATTGAAAAACGTCCAGAAATGATTGAAGCTACTGACTGAATGAAAGGAGCTGGCATCTCAATCTCTTTGAATCTTCTTTATCATGCTAAGAGGAGCAGGAAAAAGCAAAAAATTTCAGAATTGCACCTTGCAATGCGGAGAAATTACTGTTTGTGCATTTACAATATTCATTGATTTTTGCCATTGAAAAACGTCCAGAAATGATTGAAGCTACTGACTGAATGAAAGGAGCTGGCATGTAACTCTCTTTGAGTCTTCTTTATCATGCTAAGAGGAGCAGGAAAAAGCAAAAAATTTCAGAATTGCACCTTGCAATGCGGAGAAATTACTCTTTGTGCATTTACAATATTCATTGATTTTTGCCATTGAAAAACATCATGTTATTCATTTACCAGAAATGTTTGAAGCTACTGACTGAATGAAAGAAGCTGGCATCTCACTATCTTTGAATCTTCTTTATCATGCTAAGAGGAGCAGGAAAAAGCAAAAAATTTCAGAATTCCACCTTACAATGCGGAGAAATTACTGTTTGTGCATATACAATATTCATTGATTTTTGCCATTGAAAAACGTCCAGAAAAGATTGAAGCTACTGACTGAATGAAAGGAGCTGGCATCTCACTCTCTTTGAATCTTCTTTATCATGCTAAGAGGAGCAGGAAAAAGCAAAAAATTTCAGAATTGCACCTTGCAATGCGGAGAAATTACTGTTTGTGCATTTACAATATTCATTGATTTTTGCCATTGAAAAACATCATGTTATTCATATACCAGAAATGTTTGAAGCTACTGACTGAATGAAAGGAGCTGGCATCTCACTCTCTTTGAATCTTCTTTATCATGCTAAGAGGAGCAGGAAAAAGCAAAAAATTTCAGAATTGCACCTTGCAATGCGGAGAAATTACTGTTTGTGCATTTACAATATTCATTGATTTTTGCCATTGAAAAACGTCCAGAAATGATTGAAGCTACTGACTGAATGAAAGGAGCTGGCATCTCACTCTCTTTGAATCTTCTTTATCATGCTAAGAGGAGCAGGAAAAAGCAAAAAAATTCAGAATTGCACCTTGCAATGCGGAGAAATTACTCTTTGTGCATTTACAATATTCATTGATTTTTGCCATTGAAAAACATCATGTTATTCATATACCAGAAATGATTGAAGCTACTGACTGAATGAAAGGAGCGGGCATCTCACTCTCTTTGAATCTTCTTTATCATGCTAAGAGGAGCAGGAAAAAGCAAAAAATTTCAGAATTGCACGTTGCAATGCGGAGAAATTACTGTTTGTGCATTTACAATATTCATTGATTTTTGCCATTGAAAAACGTCCAGAAATGATTGAAGCTACTGACTGAATGAAAGGAGCTGGCATCTCACTCTCTTTGAATCTTCTTTATCATGCTAGGATTAGCAGGAAAAAGCAAAAAATTTCAGAATTGCATCTTGCAATGTGGAGATATTACTGTTTGTGCATTTACAATATTCATTGATTTTTGCCATTGAAAAACGTCCAGAAATGTTTGAAGCTACTGACTGAATGAAAGGAGCTGGCATCTCACTCTCTTTGAATCTTCTTTATAATGCTAGGATTAGCAGGAAAAAGCAAAAAATTTCAGAATTGCACCTTGCAATGTGGAGATATTACTGTTTGTGCATTTACAATATTCATTGATTTTTGCCATTGAAAAACGTACAGAAATGTTTGAAGCTACTGACTGAATGAAAGGAGCTGGCATCTCACTCTCTTTGAATCTTCTTTATCATGCTAGGAGTAGCAGGAAAAAGCAAAAAATTTCAGAATTGCACCTTGCAATGTGGAGATATTACTGTTTGTGCATTTACAATATTCATTGATTTTTGCCATTGAAAAACGTCCAGAAATGTTTGAAGCTACTGACTGAATGAAAGGAGCTGGCATCTCACTCTCTTTGAATCTTCTTTATCATGCTAGGATTAGCAGGAAAAAGCAAAAAATTTCAGAATTGCACCTTGCAATGTGGAGATATTACTGTTTGTGCATTTACAATATTCATTGATTTTTGCCATTAAAAAACATCATGTTATTCATATACCAGAAATGTTTGAGGCTACTGACTGAATGAAAGGACCTGGCATCTCACTCTCTTTGAATCTTCTTTATCATGCTAGGATTAGCAGGAAAAAGCAAAAAATTTCAGAATTGCACCTTGCAATGTGGAGATATTACTGTTTGCGCATTTACAATATTCATTGATTTTTGCCATTGAAAAACGTCCAGAAATGTTTGAAGCTACTGACTGAATGAAAGGAGCTGGCATCTCACTCTATTTGAATATTCTTTATCATGCTAGGATTAGCAGGAAAAAGCAAAAAATTTCAGAATTGCACCTTGCAATGTGGAGATATTACTGTTTGTGCATTTACAATATTCATTGATTTTTGCCATTGAAAAACGTCCAGAAATGTTTATACCAGAAATGTTTGAAGTTACTGACTGAATGAAAGGAGCTGGCATCTCACTCTCTTTGAATCTTCTTTATCATGCTAAGAGGAGCAGGAAAAAGCAAAAAAATTCAGAATTGCACCTTGCAATGCGGAGAAATTACTGTTTGTGCATTTTCAATATTCATTGATTTTTGCCATTGAAAAACGTCCAGAAATGATTGAAGCTACTGACTGAATGAAAGGAGCTGGCATCTCACTCTCTTTGAATCTTCTTTATCATGCTAAGAGGAGCAGGAAAAAGCAAAAAATTTCAGAATTGCACCTTGCAATGCGGAGAAATTACTGTTTGTGCATTTACAATATTCATTGATTTTTGCCATTGAAAAACGTCCAGAAATGATTGAAGCTACTGACTGAATGAAAGGAGCTGGCATCTCACTCTCTTTGAATCTTCTTTATCATGCTAAGAGGAGCAGGAAAAAGCAAAAAATTTCAGAATTGCACCTTGCAATGTGGAGAAATTACTGTTTGTGCATTTACAATATTCATTGATTTTTGCCATTGAAAAACATCATGTTATTCATACCCAGAAATGATTGAAGCTACTGACTGAATGAAAGGAGCTGGCATCTCACTCTCTTTGAATCTTCTTTATCATGCTAAGAGGAGCAGGAAAAAGCAAAAAATTTCAGAATTGCACCTTGCAATGCGGAGAAATTACTGTTTGTGCATTTACAATATTCATTGATTTTTGCCATTGAAAAACGTCCAGAAATGATTGAAGCTACTGACTGAATGAAAGGAGCTGGCATCTCACTCTCATTGAATCTTCTTTACCATGCTAAGAGGAGCAGGAAAAAGCAAAAAATTTCAGAATTGCACCTTGCAATGCGGAGAAATTACTGTTTGTGCATTTACAATATTCATTGATTTTTGCCATTGAAAAACATCATGTTATTCATATACCAGAAATGATTGAAGCTACTGACTGAATGAAAGGAGCTGGCATCTCACTCTCTTTGAATCTTCTTTATCATGCTAAGAGGAGCAGGAAAAAGCAAAAAATTTCAGAATTGCACCTTGCAATGCGGAGAAATTACTGTTTGTGCATTTACAATATTCATTGATTTTTGCCATTGAAAAACGTCCAGAAAAGATTGAAGCTACTGACTGAATGAAAGGAGCTGGCATCTCACTCTCTTTGAATCTTCTTTATCATGCTAAGAGGAGCAGGAAAAAGCAAAAAATTTCAGAATTGCACCTTGCAATGCTGAGAAATTACTGTTTGTGCATTTACAATATTCATTGATTTTTGCCATTGAAAAACATCATGTTATTCATATACCAGAAATGTTTGAAGCTACTGACTGAATGAAAGGAGCTGGCATCTCACTCTCTTTGAATCTTCTTTATCATGCTAAGAGGAGCAGGAAAAAGCAAAAAATTTCAGAATTGCACCTTGCAATGCGGAGAAATTACTGTTTGTGCATTTACAATATTCATTGATTTTTGCCATTGAAAAACGTCCAGAAATGATTGAAGCTACTGACTGAATGAAAGGAGCTGGCATCTCACTCTCTTTGAATCTTCTTTATCATGCTAAGAGGAGCAGGAAAAAGCAAAAAAATTCAGAATTGCACCTTGCAATGCGGAGAAATTACTGTTTGTGCATTTACAATATTCATTGATTTTTGCCATTGAAAAACATCATGTTATTCATATACCAGAAATGATTGAAGCTACTGACTGAATGAAAGGAGCGGGCATCTCATTCTCTTTGAATCTTCTTTTTCATGCTAAGAGGAGCAGGAAAAAGCAAAAAATTTCAGAATTGCACCTTGCAATGCGGAGAAATTACTGTTTGTGCATTTACAATATTCATTGATTTTTGCCATTGAAAAACGTCCAGAAATGATTGAAGCTACTGACTGAATGAAAGGAGCTGGCATCTCACTCTCTTTGAATCTTCTTTATCATGCTAAGAGGAGCAGGAAAAAGCAAAAAATTTCAGAATTGCACCTTGCAATGCGGAGAAATTACTGCTTGTGCATTTACAATATTCATTGATTTTTGCCATTGAAAAACGTCCAGAAATGATTGAAGCTACTGACTGAATGAAAGGAGCTGGCATCTCACTCTCTTTGAATCTTTATCATGCTAAGAGGAGCAGGAAAAAGCAAAAAATTTCAGAATTGCACCTTGCAATGCGGAGAAATTACTGTTTGTGCATTTACAATATTCATAGATTTTTGCCATTGAAAAACGTCCAGAAATGTTTGAAGCTACTGACTGAATGAAAGGAGCTGGCATCTCACTCTCTTTGAATCTTCTTTATCATGCTAGGATTAGCAGGAAAAAGCAAAAAATTTCAGAATTGCACCTTGCAATGTGGATATATTACTGTTTGTGCATTTACAATATTCATTGATTTTTGCCATTGAAAAACGTCCAGAAATGTTTGAAGCTACTGACTGAATGAAAGGAGCTGGCATCTCACTCTCTTTGAATCTTCTTTATCATGCCAGGAGTAGCAGGAAAAAGCAAAAAATTTCAGAATTGCACCTTGCAATGTGGAGATATTACTGTTTGTGCATTTACAATATTCATTGATTTTTGCCATTGAAAAACGTCCAGAAATGTTTGAAGCTACTGACTGAATGAAAGGAGCTGGCATCTCACTCTCTTTGAATCTTCTTTATCATGCTAGGATTAGCAGGAAAAAGCAAAAAATTTCAGAATTGCACCTTGCAATATGGAGATATTACTGTTTGTGCATTTACAATATTCATTGATTTTTGCCATTGAAAAACATCATGTTATTCATATACCAGAAATGTTTGAAGCTACTGACTGAATGAAAGGAGCTGGCATCTCATTCTCTTTGAATCTTCTTTATCATGCTAGGATTAGCAGGAAAAAGCAAAAAATTTCAAAATTGAACCGTGCAATGTGGAGATATTACTGTTTGTGCATTTACAATATTCATTGATTTTTGCCATTGAAAAACGTCCAGAAATGTTTGAAGCTACTGACTGAATGAAAGGAGCTGGCATCTCACTCTATTTGAATCTTCTTTATCATGCTAGGATTAGCAGGAAAAAGCAAAAAATTTCAGAATTGCACCTTGCAATGTGGAGATATTACTGTTTGTGCATTTACAATATTCATTGATTTTTGCCATTGAAAAACGTCCAGAAATGTTTATACCAGAAATGTTTGAAGCTACTGACTGAATGAAAGGAGCTGGCATCTCACTCTCTTTGAATCTTCTTTATCATGCTAAGAGGAGCAGGAAAAAGCAAAGAATTTCAGAATTGCACCTTGCAATGCGGAGAAATTACTGTTTGTGCATTTACAATATTCATTGATTTTTGCCATTGAAAAACGTCCAGAAATGACTGAAGCTACTGACTGAATGAAAGGAGCTGGCATCTCACTCTCTTTGAATCTTCTTTATCATGCTAAGAGGAGCAGGAAAAAGCAAAAAATTTCAGAATTGCACCTTGCAATGCGGAGAAATTACTGTTTGTGCATTTACAATATTCATTGATTTTTGCCATTGAAAAACGACCAGAAATGATTGAAGCTACTGACTGAATGAAAAGAGCTGGCATCTCACTCTCTTTGAATCTTCTTTATCATGCTAAGAGGAGCAGGAAAAAGCAAAAAATTTCAGAATTGCACCTTGCAATGCCGAGAAATTACTGTTTGTGCATTTACAATATTCATTGATTTTTGCCATTGAAAAACATCATGTTATTCATATACCAGAAATGATTGAAGCTACTGACTGAATGAAAGGAGCTGGCATCTCACTCTCTTTGAATCTTCTTTATCATGCTAAGAGGAGCAGGAAAAAGCAAAAAATTTCAGAATTGCACCTTGCAATGCGGAGAAATTACTGTTTGTGCATTTACAATATTCATTGATTTTTGCCATTGAAAAACGTCCAGAAATGATTGAAGCTACTGACTGAATGAAAGGAGCTGGCATCTCAATCTCTTTGAATCTTCTTTATCATGCTAAGAGGAGCAGGAAAAAGCAAAAAATTTCAGAATTGCACCTTGCAATGTGGAGATATTACTGTTTGTGCATTTACAATATTCATTGATTTTTGCCATTGAAAAACGTCCAGAAATGTTTATACCAGAAATGTTTGAAGCTACTGACTGAATGAAAGGAGCTGGCATCTCACTCTCTTTGAATCTTCTTTATCATGCTAAGAGGAGCAGGAAAAAGCAAAAAATTTCAAAATTGCACCTTGCAATGCGGAGAAATTACTGTTTGTGCATTTACAATATTCATTGATTTTTGCCATTGAAAAACGTCCAGAAATGACTGAAGCTACTGACTGAATGAAAGGAGCTGGCATCTCACTCTCTGAATCTTCTTTATCATGCTAAGAGGAGCAGGAAAAAGCAAAAAATTTCAGAATTGCACCTTGCAATGCGGAGAAATTACTGTTTGTGCATTTACAATATTCATTGATTTTTGCCATTGAAAAACATCCAGAAATGATTGAAGCTACTGACTGAATGAAAGGAGCTGGCATCTCACTCTCTTTGAATCTTCTTTATCATGCTAAGAGGAGCATGAAAAAGCAAAAAATTTCAGAATTGCACCTTGCAATGCGGAGAAATTACTGTTTGTGCATTTACAATATTCATTGATTTTTGCCATTGAAAAACATCATGTTATTCATATACCAGAAATGATTGAAGCTACTGACTGAATGAAAGGAGCTGGCATCTCATTCTCTTTGAATCTTCTTTATCATGCTAAGAGGAGCAGGAAAAAGCAAAAAATTTCAGAATTGCACCTTGCAATGCGGAGAAATTACTGTTTGTGCATTTACAATATTCATTGATTTTTGCCATTGAAAAACGTCCAGAAATGATTGAAGCTACTGACTGAATGAAAGGAGCTGGCATCTCACTCTCTTTGAATCTTCTTTATCATGCTAAGAGGAGCAGGAAAAAGCAAAAAATTTCAGAATTACAATTTGCAATGCGGAGAAATTACTGTTTGTGCATTTACAATATTCATTGATTTTTGCCATTGAAAAATGTCCATTAATGATTGAAGCTACTGACTGAATGAAAGGAGCTGGCATCTCACTCTCTTTGAATCTTCTTTATCATGCTAAGAGGAGCAGGAAAAAGCAAAAAATTTCAGAATTGCACCTTGCAATGCGGAGAAATTACTGTTTGTGCATTTACAATATTCATTGATTTTTGCCATTGAAAAACGCCCAGAAATGATTGAAGCTACTGACTGAATGAAAGGAGCTGGCATCTCACTCTCTTTGAATCTTCTTTATCATGCTAAGAGGAGCAGGAAAAAGCAAAAAATTTCAGAATTGCACCTTGCAATGCGGAGAAATTACTGTTTGTGCATTTACAATATTCATTGATTTTTGCCATTGAAAAACGTCCAGAAATGACTGAAGCTACTGACTGAATGAAAGGAGCTGGCATCTCACTCTCTTTGAATCTTCTTTATCATGCTAAGAGGAGCAGGAAAAAGCAAAAAATTTCAGAATTGCAACTTGCAATGCGGAGAAATTACTGTTTGTGCATTTGCAATATTCATTGATTTTTGCCATTGAAAAACGTCCAGAAATGATTGAAGCTACTGACTGAATGAAAGGAGCTGGCATCTCACTCTCTTTGAATCTTCTTTATCATGCTAAGAGGAGCAGGAAAAAGCAAAAAATTTCAGAATTGCACCTTGCAATGCGGAGAAATTACTGTTTGTGCATTTACAATATTCATTGATTTTTGCCATTGAAAAACATCATGTTATTCATATACCAGAAATGATTGAAGCTACTGACTGAATGAAAGGAGCTGGCATCTCACTCTCTTTGAATCTTCTTTATCATGCTAAGAGGAGCAGGAAAAAGCAAAAAATTTCAGAATTGCACCTTGCAATGCGGAGAAATTACTGTTTGTGCATTTACAATATTCATTGATTTTTGCCATTGAAAAACGTCCAGAAATGATTGAAGCTACTGACTGAATGAAAGGAGCTGGCATCTCACTCTCTTTGAATCTTCTTTATCATGCTAAGAGGAGCAGGAAAAAGCAAAAAATTTCAGAATTGCACCTTGCAATGCGGAGAAATTACTGTTTGTGCATTTACAATATTCATTGATTTTTGCCATTGAAAAACGTCCAGAAATGATTGAAGCTACTGACTGAATGAAAGGAGCTGGCATCTCACTCTCTTTGAATCTTCTTTATCATGCTAGGATTAGCAGGAAAAAGCAAAAAATTTCAGAATTGCACCTTGCAATGTGGAGATATTACTGTTTGTGCATTTACAATATTCATTGAATTTTGCCATTGAAAAACGTCCAGAAATGTTTGAAGCTACTGACTGAATGAAAGGAGCTGGCATCTCACTCTATTTGAATCTTCTTTATCATGCTAGGATTAGCAGGAAAAAGCAAAAAATTTCAGAATTGCACCTTGCAATGTGCAGATATTACTGTTTGTGCATTTACAATATTCATTGATTTTTGCCATTGAAAAACGTCCAGAAATGTTTATACCAGAAATGTTTGAAGCTACTGACTGAATGAAAGGAGCTGGCATCTCACTCTCTTTGAATCTTCTTTATCATGCTAAGAGGAGCAGGAAAAAGCAAAAAATTTCAGAATTGCACCTTGCAATGCGGAGAAATTACTGTTTGTGCATTTACAATATTCATTGATTTTTGCCATTGAAAAACGTCCAGAAATGACTGAAGCTACTGACTGAATGAAAGGAGCTGGCATCTCACTCTCTTTGAATCTTCTTTATCATGCTAAGAGGAGCAGGAAAAAGCAAAAAATTTCAGAATTGCACCTTGCAATGCGGAGAAATTACTGTTTGTGCATTTACAATATTCATTGATTTTTGCCATTGAAAAACGTCCAGAAATGATTGAAGCTACTGACTGAATGAAAGGAGCTGGCATCTCATTCTCTTTGAATCTTCTTTATCATGCTAAGAGGAGCAGGAAAAAGCAAAAAATTTCAGAATTGCACCTTGCAATGCGGAGAAATTACTGTTTGTGCATTTACAATATTCATTGATTTTTGCCATTGAAAAACATCATGTTATTCATATACCAGAAATGTTTGAAGCTACTGACTGAATGAAAGGAGCTGGCATCTCACTCTCTTTGAATCTTCTTTATCATGCTAAGAGGAGCAGGAAAAAGCAAAAAATTTCAGAATTGCACCTTGCAATGCGGAGAAATTACTGTTTGTGCATTTACAATATTCATTGATTTTTGCCATTGAAAAACATCATGTTATTCATATACCAGAAATGATTGAAGCTACTGACTGAATGAAAGGAACTGGCATCTCACTCTCTTTGAATCTTCTTTATCATGCTAAGAGGATCAGGAAAAAGCAAAAAAATTCAGAATTGCACCTTGCAATGCGGAGAAATTACTGTTTGTGCATTTACAATATTCATTGATTTTTGCCATTGAAAAACGTCCAGAAATGATTGAAGCTACTGACTGAATGAAAGGAGCTGGCATCTCACTCTCTTAGAATCTTCTTTATCATGCTAAGAGGAGCAGGAAAAAGCAAAAAATTTCAGAATTGCACCTTGCAATGCGGAGAAATTACTGTTTGTGCATTTACAATATTCATTGATTTTTGCCATTGAAAAACGTCCAGAAATGATTGAAGCTACTGACTGAATGAAAGGAGCTGGCATCTCACTCTCTTTGAATCTTCTTTATCATGCTAAGAGGAGCAGGAAAAAGCAAAAAATTTCAGAATTGCACCTTGCAATGCGGAGAAATTACTGTTTGTGCATTTACAATATTCATTGATTTTTGCCATTGAAAAACATCATGTTATTCATATACCAGAAATGATTGAAGCTACTGACTGAATGAAAGGAGCTGGCATCTCACTCTCTTTGAATATTCTTTATCATGCTAAGAGGAGCAGGAAAAAGCAAAAAATTTCAGAATTGCACCTTGCAATGCGGAGAAATTACTGTTTGTGCATTTACAATATTCATTGATTTTTGCCATTGAAAAACGTCCAGAAATGATTGAAGCTACTGACTGAATGAAAGGAGCTGGCATCTCACTCTCTTTGAATCTTCTTTATCATGCTAAGAGGAGCAGGAAAAAGCAAAAAATTTCAGAATTGCACCTTGCAATGCGGAGAAATTACTGTTTGTGCATTTACAATATTCATTGATTTTTGCCATTGAAAAACGTCCAGAAATGATTGAAGCTACTGACTGAATGAAAGGAGCTGGCATCTCACTCTCTTTGAATCTTCTTTATCATGCTAGGATTAGCAGGAAAAAGCAAAAAATTTCAGAATTGCACCTTGCAATGTGGAGATATTACTGTTTGTGCATTTACAATATTCATTGAATTTTGACATTGAAAAACGTCCAGAAATGTTTGAAGCTACTGACTGAATGAAAGGAGCTGGCATCTCACTCTATTTGAATCTTCTTTATCATGCTAGGATTAGCAGGAAAAAGCAAAAAATTTCAGAATTGCACCTTGCAATGTGGAGATATTACTGTTTGTGCATTTACAATATTCATTGATTTTTGCCATTGAAAAACGTCCAGAAATGTTTATACCAGAAATGTTTGAAGCTACTGACTGAATGAAAGGAGCTGGCATCTCACTCTCTTTGAATCTTCTTTATCATGCTAAGAGGAGCAGGAAAAAGCAAAAAATTTCAGAATTGCACCTTGCAATGCGGAGAAATTACTGTTTGTGCATTTACAATATTCATTGATTTTTGCCATTGAAAAACGTCCAGAAATGACTGAAGCTACTGACTGAATGAAAGGAGCTGGCATCTCACTCTCTTTGAATCTTCTTTATCATGCTAAGAGGAGCAGGAAAAAGCAAAAAATTTCAGAATTGCACCTTGCAATGCGGAGAAATTACTGTTTGTGCATTTACAATATTCATTGATTTTTGCCATTGAAAAACATCCAGAAATGATTGAAGCTACTGACTGAATGAAAGGAGCTGGCATCTCACGCTCTTTGGATCTTCTTTATCATGCTAAGAGGAGCAGGAAAAAGCAAAAAATTTCAGGATTGCACCTTGCAATGCGGAGAAATTACTGTTTGTGCATTTACAATATTCATTGATTTTTGCCATTGAAAAACATCATGTTATTCATATACCAGAAATGATTGAAGCTACTGACTGAATGAAAGGAGCTGGCATCTCACTCTCTTTGAATCTTCTTTATCATGCTAAGAGGAGCAGGAAAAAGCAAAAAATTTCAGAATTGCACCTTGCAATGCGGAGAAATTACTGTTTGTGCATTTACAATATTCATTGATTTTTGCCATTGAAAAACGTCCAGAAATGATTGAAGCTACTGACTGAATGAAAGGAGCTGGCATCTCACTCTCTTTGAATCTTCTTTATCATGCTAAGAGGAGCAGGAAAAAGCAAAAAATTTCAGAATTGCACCTTGCAATGCGGAGAAATTACTGTTTGTGCATTTACAATATTCATTGATTTTTGCCATTGAAAAACGTCCAGAAATGATTGAAGCTACTGACTGAATGAAAGGAGCTGGCATCTCACTCTCTTTGAATCTTCTTTATCATGCTAAGAGGAGCAGGAAAAAGCAAAAAATTTCAGAATTGCACCTTGCAATGCGGAGAAATTACTGTTTGTGCATTTACAATATTCATTGATTTTTGCCATTGAAAAACGTCCAGAAATGATTGAAGCTACTGACTGAATGAAAGGAGCTGGCATCTCACTCTCTTTGAATCTTCTTTATCATGCTAAGAGGAGCAGGAAAAAGCAAAAAATTTCAGAATTGCAACTTGCAATGCGGAGAAATTACTGTTTGTGCATTTACAATATTCATTGATTTTTGCCATTGAAAAACATCATGTTATTCATATACCAGAAATGATTGAAGCTACTGACTGAATGAAAGGAGCTGGCATCTCACTCTCTTTGAATCTTCATTATCATGCTAAGAGGAGCAGGAAAAAGCAAAAAATTTCAGAATTGCACCTTGCAATGCGGAGAAATTACTGTTTGTGCATTTACAATATTCATTGATTTTTGCCATTGAAAAACGTCCAGAAATGATTGAAGCTACTGACTGAATGAAAGGAGCTGGCATCTCACTCTCTTTGAATCTTCTTTATCATGCTAAGAGGAGCAGGAAAAAGCAAAAAATTTCAGAATTGCACCTTGCAATGCGGAGAAATTACTGTTTGTGCATTTACAATATTCATTGATTTTTGCCATTGAAAAACGTCCAGAAATGTTTGAAGCTACTGACTGAATGAAAGGAGCTGGCATCTCACTCTCTTTGAATCTTCTTTATCATGCTAGGATTAGCAGGAAAAAGCAAAAAATTTCAGAATTGCACCTTGCAATGTGGAGATATTACTGTTTGTGCATTTACAATATTCATTGATTTTTGCCATTGAAAAACGTCCAGAAATGTTTGAAGCTACTGACTGAATGAAAGGAGCTGGCATCTCACTCTCTTTGAATCTTCTTTATCATGCTAGGAGTAGCAGGAAAAAGCAAAAAATTTCAGAATTGCACCTTGCAATGTGGAGATATTACTGTTTGTGCATTTACAATATTCATTGATTTTTGCCATTGAAAAACGTCCAGAAATGTTTGAAGCTACTGACTGAATGAAAGGAGCTGGCATCTCACTCTCTTTGAATCTTCTTTATCATGCTAGGATTAGCAGGAAAAAGCAAAAAATTTCAGAATTGCACCTTGCAATGTGGAGATATTACTGTTTGTGCATTTACAATATTCATTGATTTTTGCCATTGAAAAACGTCCAGAAATGTTTGAAGCTACTGACTGAATGAAAGGAGCTGGCATCTCACTCTCTTTGAATCTTCTTTATCATGCTAGGAGTAGCAGGAAAAAGCAAAAAATTTCAGAATTGCACCTTGCAATGTGGAGATATTACTGTTTGTGCATTTACAATATTCATTGATTTTTGCCATTGAAAAACGTCCAGAAATGTTTGAAGCTACTGACTGAATGAAAGGAGCTGGCATCTCACTCTCTTTGAATCTTCTTTATCATGCTAGGATTAGCAGGAAAAAGCAAAAAATTTCAGAATTGCACCTTGCAATGTGGAGATATTACTGTTTGTGCATTTACAATATTCATTGATTTTTGCCATTGAAAACATCATGTTATTCATATACCAGAAATGTTTGAAGCTACTGACTGAAAGGAGCTGACATCTCACTCTCTTTGAATCTTCTTTATCATGCTAGGATTAGCAGGAAAAAGCAAAAAAATTCAGAATTGCACCTTGCAATGTGGAGATATTACTGTTTGTGCATTTACAATATTCATTGATTTTTGCCATTGAAAAACGTCCAGAAATGTTTGAAGCTACTGACTGAATGAAAGGAGCTGGCATCTCACTCTATTTGAATCTTCTTTATCATCCTAGGATTAGCAGGAAAAAGCAAAAAATTTCAGCATTGCACCTTGCAATGTGGAGATATTACTGTTTGTGCATTTACAATATTCATTGATTTTTGCCATTGAAAAACATCCAGAAATGTTTATACCAGAAATGTTGGAAGCTACTGACTGAATGAAAGGAGCTGGCATCTCACTCTCTTTGAATCTTCTTTATCATGCTAAGAGGAGCAGGAAAAAGCAAAAAATTTCAGAATTGCACTTTGCAATGCGGAGAAATTACTGTTTGTGCATTTACAATATTCATTGATTTTTGCCATTGAAAAACGTCCAGAAATGACTGAAGCTACTGACTGAATGAAAGGAGCTGGCATCTCACTCTCTTTAAATCTTCTTTATCATGCTAAGAGGAGCAGGAAAAAGCAAAAAATTTCAGAATTGCATCTTGCAATGCGGAGAAATTACTGTTTGTGCATTTACAATATTCATTGATTTTTGCCATTGAAAAACGTCCAGAAATGATTGAAGCTACTGACTGAATGAAAGGAGCTGGCATCTCACTCTCTTTGAATCTTCTTTATCATGCTAAGAGGAGCAGGAAAAAGCAAAAAATTTCAGAATTGCACCTTGCAATGCGGAGAAATTACTGTTTGTGCATTTACAATATTCATTGATTTTTGCCATTGAAAAACATCATGTTATTCATATACCAGAAATGATTGAAGCTACTGACTGAATGAAAGGAGCTGGCATCTCACTCTCTTTGAATCTTCTTTATCATGCTAAGAGGAGCAGGAAAAAGCAAAAAATTTCAGAATTGCACCTTGCAATGCGGAGAAATTACTGTTTGTGCATTTACAATATTCATTGATTTTTGCCATTGAAAAACATCCAGAAATGATTGAAGCTACTGACTGAATGAAAGGAGCTGGCATCTCACTCTCTTTGAATCTTCTTTATCATGCTAAGAGGAGCAGGAAAAAGCAAAAAATTTCAGAATTGCACCTTGCAATGTGGAGAAATTACTGTTTGTGCATTTACAATATTCATTGATTTTTGCCATTGAAAAACGTCCAGAAATGATTGAAGCTACTGACTGAATGAAAGGAGCTGGCATCTCACTCTCTTTGAATCTTCTTTATCATGCTAGGATTAGCAGGAAAAAGCAAAAAATTTCAGAATTGCACCTTGCAATGTGGAGATATTACTGTTTGTGCATTTACAATATTCATTGAATTTTGCCATTGAAAAACGTCCAGAAATGTTTGAAGCTACTGACTGAATGAAAGGAGCTGGCATCTCACTCTATTTGAATCTTCTTTATCATGCTAGGATTAGCAGGAAAAAGCAAAAAATTTCAGATTTGCACCTTGCAATGTGGAGATATTACTGTTTGTGCATTTACAATATTCATTGATTTTTGCCATTGAAAAACGTCCAGAAATGTTTATACCAGAAATGTTTGAAGCTACTGACTGAATGAAAGGAGCTGGCATCTCACTCTCTTTGAATCTTCTTTATCATGCTAAGAGGAGCAGGAAAAAGCAAAAAATTTCAGAATTGCACCTTGCAATGCGGAGAAATTACTTTTTGTGCATTTACAATATTCATTGATTTTTGCCATTGAAAAACGTCCAGAAATGACTGAAGCTACTGACTGAATGAAAGGAGCTGGCATCTCACTCTCTTTGAATCTTCTTTACCATGCTAAGAGGAGCAGGAAAAAGCAAAAAAATTCAGAATTGCACCTTGCAATGCGGAGAAATTACTGTTTGTGCATTTACAATATTCATTGATTTTTGCCATTGAAAAACGTCCAGAAATGATTGAAGCTACTGACTGAATGAAAGGAGCTGGCATCTCACTCTCTTTGAATCTTCTTTATCATGCTAGGAGTAGCAGGAAAAAGCAAAAAATTTCAGAATTGCACCTTGCAATGTGGAGATATTACTGTTTGTGCATTTACAATATTCATTGATTTTTGCCATTGAAAAACGTCCAGAAATGTTTGAAGCTACTGACTGAATGAAAGGAGCTGGCATCTCACTCTCTTTGAATCTTCTTTATCATGCTAGGATTAGCAGGAAAAAGCAAAAAATTTCAGAATTGCACCTTGCAATGTGGAGATATTACTGTTTGTGCATTTACAATATTCATTGATTTTTGCCATTGAAAAACATCATGTTATTCATATACCAGAAATGTTTGAAGCTACTGACTGAATGAAAGGAGCTGACATCTCACTCTCTTTGAATCTTCTTTATCATGCTAGGATTAGCAGGAAAAAGCAAAAAATTTCAGAATTGCACCTTGCAATGTGGAGATATTACTGTTTGTGCATTTACAATATTCATTGATTTTTGCCATTGAAAAACGTCCAGAAATGTTTGAAGCTACTGACTGAATGAAAGGAGCTGGCATCTCACTCTATTTGAATCTTCTTTATCATGCTAGGATTAGCAGGAAAAAGCAAAAAAAATTTCAGCATTGCACCTTGCAATGTGGAGATATTACTGTTTGTGCATTTACAATATTCATTGATTTTTGCCATTGAAAAACGTCCAGAAATGTTTATACCAGAAATGTTTGAAGCTACTGACTGAATGAAAGGAGCTGGCATCTCACTCTCTTTGAATCTTCTTTATCATGCTAAGAGGAGCAGGAAAAAGCAAAAAATTTCAGAATTGCACCTTGCAATGCGGAGAAATTACTGTTTGTGCATTTACAATATTCATTGATTTTTGCCATTGAAAAACTTCCAGAAATGACTGAAGCTACTGACTGAATGAAAGGAGCTGGCATCTCACTCTCTTTGAATCTTCTTTATCATGCTAAGAGGAGCAGGAAAAAGCAAAAAATTTCAGAATTGCACCTTGCAATGCGGAGAAATTACTGTTTGTGCATTTACAATATTCATTGATTTTTGCCATTGAAAAACGTCCAGAAATGATTGAAGCTACTGACTGAATGAAAGGAGCTGGCATCTCACTCTCTTTGAATCTTCTTTATCATGCTAAGAGGAGCAGGAAAAAGCAAAAAATTTCAGAATTGCACCTTGCAATGCGGAGAAATTACTGTTTGTGCATTTACAATATTCATTGATTTTTGCCATTGAAAAACATCATGTTATTCATATACCAGAAATGATTGAAGCTACTGACTGAATGAAAGGAGCTGGCATCTCACTCTCTTTGAATCTTCTTTATCATGCTAAGAGGAGCAGGAAAAAGCAAAAAATTTCAGAATTGCACCTTGCAATGCGGAGAAATTACTGTTTGTGCATTTACAATATTCATTGATTTTTGCCATTGAAAAACGTCCAGAAATGATTGAAGCTACTGACTGAATGAAAGGAGCTGGCATCTCACTCTCTTTGAATCTTCTTTATCATGCTAAGAGGAGCAGGAAAAAGCAAAAAATTTCAGAATTTCATCTTGCAATGCGGAGAAATTACTGTTTGTGCATTTACAATATTCATTGATTTTTGCCATTGAAAAACGTCCAGAAATGATTGAAGCTACTGACTGAATGAAAGGAGCTGGCATCTCACTCTCTTTGAATCTTCTTTATCATGCTAAGAGGAGCAGGAAAAAGCAAAAAATTTCAGAATTGCACCTTGCAATGCGGAGAAATTACTGTTTGTGCATTTACAATATTCATTGATTTTTGCCATTGAAAAACATCCAGAAATGATTGAAGCTACTGACTGAATGAAAGGAGCCGGAATCTCACTCTCTTTGAATCTTCTTTATCATGCTAAGAGGAGCAGGAAAAAGCAAAAAATTTCAGAATTGCACCTTGCAATGCGGAGAAATTACTGTTTGTGCATTTACAATATTCATTGATTTTTGCCATTGAAAAACGTCCAGAAATGATTGAAGCTACTGACTGAATGAAAGGAGCTGGCATCTCACTCTCTTTGAATCTTCTTTATCATGCTAGGATTAGCAGGAAAAAGCAAAAAATTTCAGAATTGCACCTTGCAATGTGGAGATATTACTGTTTGTGCATTTACAATATTCATTGAATTTTGCCATTGAAAAACGTCCAGAAATGTTTGAAGCTACTGACTGAATGAAAGGAGCTGGCATCTCACTCTATTTGAATCTTCTTTATCATGCTAGGATTAGCAGGAAAAAGCAAAAAATTTCAGATTTGCACATTGCAATGTGGAGATATTACTGTTTGTGCATTTACAATATTCATTGATTTTTGCCATTGAAAAACGTCCAGAAATGTTTATACCAGAAATGTTTGAAGCTACTGACTGAATGAAAGGAGCTGGCATCTCACTCTCTTTGAATCTTCTTTATCATGCTAAGAGGAGCAGGAAAAAGCAAAAAATTTCAGAATTGCACCTTGCAATGCGGAGAAATTACTTTTTGTGCATTTACAATATTCATTGATTTTTGCCATTGAAAAACGTCCAGAAATGACTGAAGCTACTGACTGAATGAAAGGAGCTGGCATCTCACTCTCTTTGAATCTTCTTTACCATGCTAAGAGGAGCAGGAAAAAGCAAAAAAATTCAGAATTGCACCTTGCAATGCGGAGAAATTACTGTTTGTGCATTTACAATATTCATTGATTTTTGCCATTGAAAAACGTCCAGAAATGATTGAAGCTACTGACTGAATGAAAGGAGCTGGCATCTCACTCTCTTTGAATCTTCTTTATCATGCTAGGAGTAGCAGGAAAAAGCAAAAAATTTCAGAATTGCACCTTGCAATGTGGAGATATTACTGTTTGTGCATTTACAATATTCATTGATTTTTGCCATTGAAAAACGTCCAGAAATGTTTGAAGCTACTGACTGAATGAAAGGAGCTGGCATCTCACTCTCTTTGAATCTTCTTTATCATGCTAGGATTAGCAGGAAAAAGCAAAAAATTTCAGAGTTGCACCTTGCAATGTGGAGATATTACTGTTTGTGCATTTACAATATTCATTGATTTTTGCCATTGAAAAACATCATGTTATTCATATACCAGAAATGTTTGAAGCTACTGACTGAATGAAAGGAGCTGACATCTCACTCTCTTTGAATCTTCTTTATCATGCTAGGATTAGCAGGAAAAAGCAAAAAATTTCAGAATTGCACCTTGCAATGTGGAGATATTACTGTTTGTGCATTTACAATATTCATTGATTTTTGCCATTGAAAAACGTCCAGAAATGTTTGAAGCTACTGACTGAATGAAAGGAGCTGGCATCTCACTCTATTTGAATCTTCTTTATCATGCTAGGATTAGCAGGAAAAAGCAAAAAAAATTTCAGCATTGCACCTTGCAATGTGGAGATATTACTGTTTGTGCATTTACAATATTCATTGATTTTTGCCATTGAAAAACGTCCAGAAATGTTTATACCAGAAATGTTTGAAGCTACTGACTGAATGAAAGGAGCTGGCATCTCACTCTCTTTGAATCTTCTTTATCATGCTAAGAGGAGCAGGAAAAAGCAAAAAATTTCAGAATTGCACCTTGCAATGCGGAGAAATTACTGTTTGTGCATTTACAATATTCATTGATTTTTGCCATTGAAAAACTTCCAGAAATGACTGAAGCTACTGACTGAATGAAAGGAGCTGGCATCTCACTCTCTTTGAATCTTCTTTATCATGCTAAGAGGAGCAGGAAAAAGCAAAAAATTTCAGAATTGCACCTTGCAATGTGGAGAAATTACTGTTTGTGCATTTACAATATTCATTGATTTTTGCCATTGAAAAACGTCCAGAAATGATTGAAGCTACTGACTGAATGAAAGGAGCTGGCATCTCACTCTCTTTGAATCTTCTTTATCATGCTAAGAGGAGCAGGAAAAAGCAAAAAATTTCAGAATTGCACCTTGCAATGCGGAGAAATTACTGTTTGTGCATTTACAATATTCATTGATTTTTGCCATTGAAAAACATCATGTTATTCATATACCAGAAATGATTGAAGCTACTGACTGAATGAAAGGAGCTGGCATCTCACTCTCTTTGAATCTTCTTTATCATGCTAAGAGGAGCAGGAAAAAGCAAAAAATTTCAGAATTGCACCTTGCAATGCGGAGAAATTACTGTTTGTGCATTTACAACATTCATTGATTTTTGCCATTGAAAAACGTCCAGAAATGATTGAAGCTACTGACTGAATGAAAGGAGCTGGCATCTCACTCTCTTTGAATCTTCTTTATCATGCTAAGAGGAGCAGGAAAAAGCAAAAAATTTCAGAATTTCATCTTGCAATGCGGAGAAATTACTGTTTGTGCATTTACAATATTCATTGATTTTTGCCATTGAAAAACGTCCAGAAATGATTGAAGCTACTGACTGAATGAAAGGAGCTGGCATCTCACTCTCTTTGAATCTTCTTTATCATGCTAAGAGGAGCAGGAAAAAGCAAAAAATTTCAGAATTGCACCTTGCAATGCGGAGAAATTACTGTTTGTGCATTTACAATATTCATTGATTTTTGCCATTGAAAAACATCCAGAAATGATTGAAGCTACTGACTGAATGAAAGGAGCCGGAATCTCACTCTCTTTGAATCTTCTTTATCATGCTAAGAGGAGCAGGAAAAAGCAAAAAATTTCAGAATTGCAACTTGCAATGCGGAGAAATTACTGTTTGTGCATTTACAATATTCATTGATTTTTGCCATTGAAAAACGTCCAGAAATGATTGAAGCTACTGACTGAATGAAAGGAGCTGGCATCTCACTCTCTTTGAATCTTCTTTATCATGCTAAGAGGAGCAGGAAAAAGCAAAAAATTTCAGAATTGCACCTTGCAATGCGGAGAAATTACTGTTTGTGCATTTACAATATTCATTAATTTTTGCCATTGAAAAACATCATGTTATTCATATCCCAGAAATGTTTGAAGCTACTGACAATGAAAGAAGCTGGCATCTCACTCTCTTTGAATCTTCTTTATCATGCTAATAGGAGCAGGAAAAAGCAAAAAATTTCAGAATTGCACCTTGCAATGCGGAGAAATTACTGTTTGTGCATTTACAATATTCATTGATTTTTGCCATTGAAAAACGTCCAGAAATGATTGAAGCTACTGACTGAATGAAAGGAGCTGGCATCTCACTCTCTTTGAATCTTCTTTATCATGCTAAGAGGAGCAGGAAAAAGCAAAAAATTTCAGAATTGCACCTTGCAATGCGGAGAAATTACTGTTTGTGCATTTACAATATTCATTGATTTTTGCCATTGAAAAACATCATGTTATTCATATACCAGAAATGTTTGAAGCTACTGACTGAATGAAAGGAGCTGGCATCTCACTCTCTTTGAATCTTCTTTATCATGCTAAGAGGAGCAGGAAAAAGCAAAAAATTTCAGAATTGCACCTTGCAATGCGGAGAAATTACTGTTTGTGCATTTACAATATTCATTGATTTTTGCCATTGAAAAACGTCCAGAAATGATTGAAGCTACTGACTGAATGAAAGGAGCTGGCATCTCACTCTCTTTGAATCTTCTTTATCATGCTAAGAGGAGCAGGAAAATGCAAGAAATTTCAGAATTGCACCTTGCAATGCGGAGAAATTACTGTTTGTGCATTTATAATATTCATTGATTTTTGCCATTGAAAAACATCCAGAAATGATTGAAGCTACTGACTGAATGAAAGGAGCTGGCATCTCACTCTCTTTGAATCTTCTTTATCATGCTAAGAGGAGCAGGAAAAAGCAAAAAATTTCAGAATTGCACCTTGCAATGCGGAGAAATTACTGTTTGTGCATTTACAATATTCATTGATTTTTGCCATTGAAAAACATCATGTTATTCATATACCAGAAATGATTGAAGCTACTGACTGAATGAAAGGAGCTGGCATCTCACTCTCTTTGAATCTTCTTTATCATGCTAAGAGGAGCAGGAAAAAGCAAAAAATTTCAGAATTGCACCTTGCAATGCGGAGAAATTACTGTTTGTGCATTTACAATATTCATTGATTTTTGCATTGAAAAACGTCCAGAAATGACTGAAGCTACTGACTGAATGAAAGGAGCTGGCATCTCACTCTCTTTGAATCTTCTTTATCATGCTAAGAGGAGCAGGAAAAAGCAAAAAATTTCAGAATTGCACCTTGCAATGCGGAGAAATTACTGTTTGTGCATTTACAATATTCATTGATTTTTGCCATTGAAAAACGTCCAGAAATGTTTATACCAGAAATGTTTGAAGCTACTGACTGAATGAAAGGAGCTGGCATCTCACTCTCTTTGAATCTTCTTTATCATGCTAAGAGGAGCAGGAAAAAGCAAAAAATTTCAGAATTGCACCTTGCAATGCGGAGAAATTACTGTTTGTGCATTTACAATATTCATTGATTTTTGCCATTGAAAAACTTCCAGAAATGACTGAAGCTACTGACTGAATGAAAGGAGCTGGCATTTCACTCTCTTTGAATCTTCTTTATCATGCTAAGAGGAGCAGGAAAAAGCAAAAAATTTCAGAATTGCACCTTGCAATGCGGAGAAATTACTGTTTGTGCATTTACAATATTCATTGATTTTTGCCATTGAAAAACGTCCAGAAATGATTGAAGCTACTGACTGAATGAAAGGAGCTGGCATCTCACTCTCTTTGAATCTTCTTTATCATGCTAAGAGGAGCAGGAAAAAGCAAAAAATTTCACAATTGCACCTTGCAATGCGGAGAAATTACTGTTTGTGCATTTACAATATTCATTGATTTTTGCCATTGAAAAACGTCCAGAAATGATTGAAGCTACTGACTGAATGAAAGGAGCTGGCATCTCACTCTCTTTGAATCTTCTTTATCATGCTAAGAGGAGCAGGAAAAAGCAAAAAATTTCAGAATTGCACCTTGCAATGCGGAGAAATTACTGTTTGTGCATTTACAATATTCATTAATTTTTGCCATTGAAAAACATCATGTTATTCATATCCCAGAAATGTTTGAAGCTACTGACTGAATGAAAGAAGCTGGCATCTCACTCTCTTTGAATCTTCTTTATCATGCTAAGAGGAGCAGGAAAAAGCAAAAAATTTCAGAATTGCACCTTGCAATGCGGAGAAATTACTGTTTGTGCATTTACAATATTCATTGATTTTTGCCATTGAAAAACGTCCAGAAATGATTGAAGCTACTGACTGAATGAAAGGAGCTGGCATCTCACTCTCTTTGAATCTTCTTTATCATGCTAAGAGGAGCAGGAAAAAGCAAAAAATTTCAGAATTGCACCTTGCAATGCGGAGAAATTACTGTTTGTGCATTTACAATATTCATTGATTTTTGCCATTGAAAAACATCATGTTATTCATATACCAGAAATGTTTGAAGCTACTGACTGAATGAAAGGAGCTGGCATCTCACTCTCTTTGAATCTTCTTTATCATGCTAAGAGGAGCAGGAAAAAGCAAAAAATTTCAGAATTGCACCTTGCAATGCGGAGAAATTACTGTTTGTGCATTTACAATATTCATTGATTTTTGCCATTGAAAAACGTCCAGAAATGATTGAAGCTACTGACTGAATGAAAGGAGCTGGCATCTCACTCTCTTTGAATCTTCTTTATCATGCTAAGAGGAGCAGGAAAATGCAAGAAATTTCAGAATTGCACCTTGCAATGCGGAGAAATTACTGTTTGTGCATTTACAATATTCATTGATTTTTGCCATTGAAAAACATCCAGAAATGATTGAAGCTACTGACTGAATGAAAGGAGCTGGCATCTCACTCTCTTTGAATCTTCTTTATCATGCTAAGAGGAGCAGGAAAATGCAAGAAATTTCAGAATTGCACCTTGCAATGCGGAGAAATTACTGTTTGTGCATTTACAATATTCATTGATTTTTGCCATTGAAAAACGTCCAGAAATGATTGAAGCTACTGACTGAATGAAAGGAGCTGGCATCTCACTCTCTTTGAATCTTCTTTATCATGCTAAGAGGAGCAGGAAAAAGCAAAAAATTTCAGAATTGCACCTTGCAATGCGGAGAAATTACTGTTTGTGCATTTACAATATTCACTGATTTTTGCCATTGAAAAACGTCCAGAAATGATTGAAGCAACTGACTGAATGAAAGGAGCTGGCATCTCACTCTCTTTGAATCTTCTTTATCATGCTAAGAGGAGCAGGAAAAAGCAAAAAATTTCAGAATTGCACCTTGCAATGCGGAGAAATTACTGTTTGTGCATTTACAATATTCATTGATTTTTGCCATTGAAAAACGTCCAGAAATAATTGAAGCTACTGACTGAATGAAAGGAGCTGGCATCTCACTCTCTTTGAATCTTCTTTATCATGCTAAGAGGAGCAGGAAAAAGCAAAAAATTTCAGAATTGCAACTTGCAATGCGGAGAAATTACTGTTTGTGCATTTACAATATTCATTGATTTTTGCCATTGAAAAACATCATGTTATTCATATACCAGAAATAATTGAAGCTACTGACTGAATGAAAGGAGCTGGCATCTCACTCTCTTTGAATCTTCTTTATCATGCTAAGAGGAGCAGGAAAAAGCAAAAAATTTCAGAATTGCAACTTGCAATGCGGAGAAATTACTGTTTGTGCATTTACAATATTCATTGATTTTTGCCATTGAAAAACATCATGTTATTCATATACCAGAAATGATTGAAGCTACTGACTGAATGAAAGGAGCTGGCATCTCACTCTCTTTGAATCTTCTTTATCATGCTAAGAGGAGCAGGAAAAAGCAAAAAATTTCAGAATTGCACCTTGCAATGCGGAGAAATTACTGTTTGTGCATTTACAATATTCATTGATTTTTGCCATTGAAAAACGTCCAGAAATGATTGAAGCTACTGACTGAATGAAAGGAGCTGGCATCTCACTCTCTTTGAATCTTCTTTATCATGCTAAGAGGAGCAGGAAAAAGCAAAAAATTTCAGAATTGCACCTTGCAATGCGGAGAAATTACTGTTTGTGCTTTTACAATATTCATTGATTTTTGCCATTGAAAAACATCATGTTATTCATATACCAGAAATGTTTGAAGCTACTGACTGAATGAAAGGAGCTGGCATCTCACTCTCTTTGAATCTTCTTTATCATGCTAAGAGGAGCAGGAAAAAGCAAAAAATTTCAGAATTGCACCTTGCAATGCGGAGAAATTACTGTTTGTGCATTTACAATATTCATTGATTTTTGCCATTGAAAAATGTCCAGAAATGATTGAAGCTGCTGACTGAATGAAAGGAGCTGGCATCTCACTCTCTTTGAATCTTCTTTATCATGCTAAGAGGAGCAGGAAAAAGCAAAAAATTTCAGAATTGCACCTTGCAATGCGGAGAAATTACTGTTTGTGCATTTACAATATTCATTGATTTTTGCCATTGAAAAACATCATGTTATTCATATACCAGAAATGATTGAAGCTACTGACTGAATGAAAGGAGCTGGCATCTCACTCTCTTTGAATCTTCTTTATCATGCTAAGAGGAGCAGAAAAAAGCAAAAAATTTCAGAATTGCACCTTGCAATGCGGAGAAATTACTGTTTGTGCATTTACAATATTCATTGATTTTTGCCATTGAAAAACGTCCAGAAATGATTGAAGCTACTGACTGAATGAAAGGAGCTGGCATCTCACTCTCTTTGAATCTTCTTTATCATGCTAAGAGGAGCAGGAAAAAGCAAAAAATTTCAGAATTGCACCTTGCAATGCGGAGAAATTACTGTTTGTGCATTTACAATATTCATTGATTTTTGCCATTGAAAAACGTCCAGAAATGATTGAAGCTACTGACTGAATGAAAGGAGCTGGCATCTCACTCTCTTTGAATCTTCTTTATCATGCTAAGAGGAGCAGGAAAAAGCAAAAAATTTCAGAATTGCACCTTGCAATGCGGAGAAATTACTGTTTGTGCATTTACAATATTCATTGATTTTTGCCATTGAAAAACATCATGTTATTCATATACTAGAAATGTTTGAAGCTACTGACTGAATGAAAGGAGCTGGCATATCACTCTCTTTGAATCTTCTTTATCATGCTAAGAGGAGCAGGAAAAAGCAAAAAATTTCAGAATTGCACCTTGCAATGCGGAGAAATTACTGTTTGTGCATTTACAATATTCATTGATTTTTGCCATTGAAAAACGTCCAGAAATGATTGAAGCTACTGACTGAATGAAAGGAGCTGGCATCTCACTCTCTTTGAATCTTCTTTATCATGCTAAGAGGAGCAGGAAAAAGCAAAAAATTTCAGAATTGCACCTTGCAATGCGGAGAAATTACTGTTTGTGCATTTACAATATTCATTGATTTTTGCCATTGAAAAACATCATGTTATTCATATACCAGAAATGATTGAAGCTACTGACTGAATGAAAGGAGCTGGCATCTCGCTCTCTTTGAATCTTCTTTATCATGCTAAGAGGAGCAGGAAAAAGCAAAAAATTTCAGAATTGCACCTTGCAATGCGGAGAAATTACTGTTTGTGCATTTACAATATTCATTGATTTTTGCCATTGGAAAACGTCCAGAAATGATTGAAGCTACTGACTGAATGAAAGGAGCTGGCATCTCACTCTCTTTGAATCTTCTTTATCATGCTAAGAGGAGCAGGAAAAAGCAAAAAATTTCAGAATTGCACCTTGCAATGTGGAGAAATTACTGTTTGTGCATTTACAATATTCATTGATTTTTGCCATTGAAAAACATCATGTTATTCATATACCAGAAATGATTGAAGCTACTGACTGAATGAAAGGAGCTGGCGTCTCACTCTCTTTGAATCTTCTTTATCATGCTAAGAGGAGCAGGAAAAAGCAAAAAATTTCAGAATTGCACCTTGCAATGCGGAGAAATTACTGTTTGTGCATTTACAATATTCATTGATTTTTGCCATTGAAAAACGTCCAGAAATGATTGAAGCTACTGACTGAATGAAAGGAGCTGGCATCTCACTCTCTTTGAATCTTCTTTATCATGCTAAGAGGAGCAGGAAAAAGCAAAAAATTTCGGAATTGCACCTTGCAATGCGGAGAAATTACTGTTTGTGCTTTTACAATATTCATTGATTTTTGCCATTGAAAAACATCATGTTATTCATATACCAGAAATGTTTGAAGCTACTGACTGAATGAAAGGAGCTGGCATCTCACTCTCTTTGAATCTTCTTTATCATGCTAAGAGGAGCAGGAAAAAGCAAAAAATTTCAGAATTGCACCTTGCAATGCGGAGAAATTACTGTTTGTGCATTTACAATATTCATTGATTTTTGCCATTGAAAAACGTCCAGAAATGATTGAAGCTACTGACTGAATGAAAGGAGCTGGCATCTCACTCTCTTTGAATCTTCTTTATCATGCTAAGAGGAGCAGGAAAAAGCAAAAAATTTCAGAATTGCACCTTGCAATGCGGAGAAATTACTGTTTGTGCATTTACAATATTCATTGATTTTTGCCATTGAAAAACGTCCAGAAATGATTGAAGCTACTGACTGAATGAAAGGAGCTGGCATCTCACTCTCTTTGAATCTTCTTTATCATGCTAAGAGGAGCAGGAAAAAGCAAAAAATTTCAGAATTGCAACTTGCAATGCGGAGAAATTACTGTTTGTGCATTTACAATATTCATTGATTTTTGCCATTGAAAAACATCATGTTATTCATATACCAGAAATGATTGAAGCTACTGACTGAATGAAAGGAGCTGGCATCTCACTCTCTTTGAATCTTCTTTATCATGCTAAGAGGAGCAGGAAAAAGCAAAAAATTTCGGAATTGCACCTTGCAATGCGGAGAAATTACTGTTTGTGCTTTTACAATATTCATTGATTTTTGCCATTGAAAAACATCATGTTATTCATATACCAGAAATGTTTGAAGCTACTGACTGAATGAAAGGAGCTGGCATCTCACTCTCTTTGAATCTTCTTTATCATGCTAAGAGGAGCAGGAAAAAGCAAAAAATTTCAGAATTGCACCTTGCAATGCGGAGAAATTACTGTTTGTGCATTTACAATATTCATTGATTTTTGCCATTGAAAAACGTCCAGAAATGATTGAAGCTACTGACTGAATGAAAGGAGCTGGCATCTCACTCTCTTTGAATCTTCTTTATCATGCTAAGAGGAGCAGGAAAAAGCAAAAAATTTCAGAATTGCACCTTGCAATGCGGAGAAATTACTGTTTGTGCATTTACAATATTCATTGATTTTTGCCATTGAAAAACGTCCAGAAATGATTGAAGCTACTGACTGAATGAAAGGAGCTGGCATCTCACTCTCTTTGAATCTTCTTTATCATGCTAAGAGGAGCAGGAAAAAACAAAAAATTTCAGAATTGCAACTTGCAATGCGGAGAAATTACTGTTTGTGCATTTACAATATTCATTGATTTTTGCCATTGAAAAACATCATGTTATTCATATACCAGAAATGATTGAAGCTACTGACTGAATGAAAGGAGCTGGCATCTCACTCTCTTTGAATCTTCTTTATCATGCTAAGAGGAGCAGGAAAAAGCAAAAAATTTCAGAATTGCACCTTGCAATGCGGAGAAATTACTGTTTGTGCATTTACAATATTCATTGATTTTTGCCATTGAAAAACATCATGTTATTCATATACCAGAAATGTTTGAAGCTACTGACTGAATGAAAGGAGCTGGCATCTCACTCTCTTTGAATCTTCTTTATCATGCTAAGAGGAGCAGGAAAAAGCAAAAAATTTCAGAATTGCACCTTGCAATGCGGAGAAATTACTGTTTGTGCATTTACAATATTCATTGATTTTTGCCATTGAAAAACGTCCAGAAATGATTGAAGCTACTGACTGAATGAAAGGAGCTGGCATCTCACTCTCTTTGAATCTTCTTTATCATGCTAAGAGGAGCAGGAAAATGCAAGAAATTTCAGAATTGCACCTTGCAATGCGGAGAAATTACTGTTTGTGCATTTACAATATTCATTGATTTTTGCCATTGAAAAACATCCAGAAATGATTGAAGCTACTGACTGAATGAAAGGAGCTGGCATCTCACTCTCTTTGAATCTTCTTTATCATGCTAAGAGGAGCAGGAAAAAGCCAAAAATTTCAGAATTGCACCTTGCAATGCGGAGAAATTACTGTTTGTGCATTTACAATATTCATTGATTTTTGCCATTGAAAAACATCATGTTATTCATATACCAGAAATGATTGAAGCTACTGACTGAATGAAAGGAGCTGGCATCTCACTCTCTTTGAATCTTCTTTATCATGCAAAGAGGAGCAGGAAAAAGCAAAAAATTTCAGAATTGCACCTTGCAATGCGGAGAAATTACTGTTTGTGCATTTACAATATTCATTGATTTTTGCCATTGAAAAACGTCCAGAAATGATTGAAGCTACTGACTGAATGAAAGGAGCTGGCATCTCACTCTCTTTGAATCTTCTTTATCATGCTAAGAGGAGCAGGAAAAAGCAAAAAATTTCAGAATTGCACCTTGCAATGCGGAGAAATTACTGTTTGTGCATTTACAATATTCACTGATTTTTGCCATTGAAAAACGTCCAGAAATGATTGAAGCAACTGACTGAATGAAAGGAGCTGGCATCTCACTCTCTTTGAATCTTCTTTATCATGCTAAGAGGAGCAGGAAAAAGCAAAAAATTTCAGAATTGCACCTTGCAATGCGGAGAAATTACTGTTTGTGCATTTACAATATTCATTGATTTTTGCCATTGAAAAACGTCCAGAAATAATTGAAGCTACTGACTGAATGAAAGGAGCTGGCATCTCACTCTCTTTGAATCTTCTTTATCATGCTAAGAGGAGCAGGAAAAAGCAAAAAATTTCAGAATTGCAACTTGCAATGCGGAGAAATTACTGTTTGTGCATTTACAATATTCATTGATTTTTGCCATTGAAAAACATCATGTTATTCATATACCAGAAATGATTGAAGCTAGTGACTGAATGAAAGGAGCTGGCATCTCACTCTCTTTGAATCTTCTTTATCATGCTAAGAGGAGCAGGAAAAAGCAAAAAATTTCAGAATTGCACCTTGCAATGCGGAGAAATTACTGTTTGTGCATTTACAATATTCATTGATTTTTGCCATTGAAAAACGTCCAGAAATGATTGAAGCTACTGACTGAATGAAAGGAGCTGGCATCTCACTCTCTTTGAATCTTCTTTATCATGCTAAGAGGAGCAGGAAAAAGCAAAAAATTTCAGAATTGCACCTTGCAATGCGGAGAAATTACTGTTTGTGCATTTACAATATTCATTGATTTTTGCCATTGAAAAACATCATGTTATTCATATACCAGAAATGATTGAAGCTACTGACTGAATGAAAGGAGCTGGCATCTCACTCTCTTTGAATCTTCTTTATCATGCAAAGAGGAGCAGGAAAAAGCAAAAAATTTCAGAATTGCACCTTGCAATGCGGAGAAATTACTGTTTGTGCATTTACAATATTCATTGATTTTTGCCATTGAAAAACGTCCAGAAATGATTGAAGCTACTGACTGAATGAAAGGAGCTGGCATCTCACTCTCTTTGAATCTTCTTTATCATGCTAAGAGGAGCAGGAAAAAGCAAAAAAATTCAGAATTGCACCTTGCAATGCGGAGAAATTACTGTTTGTGCATTTACAATATTCACTGATTTTTGCCATTGAAAAACGTCCAGAAATGATTGAAGCAACTGACTGAATGAAAGGAGCTGGCATCTCACTCTCTTTGAATCTTCTTTATCATGCTACGAGGAGCAGGAAAAAGCAAAAAATTTCAGAATTGCACCTTGCAATGCGGAGAAATTACTGTTTGTGCATTTACAATATTCATTGATTTTTGCCATTGAAAAACGTCCAGAAATAATTGAAGCTACTGACTGAATGAAAGGAGCTGGCATCTCACTCTCTTTGAATCTTCTTTATCATGCTAAGAGGAGCAGGAAAAAGCAAAAAATTTCAGAATTGCAACTTGCAATGCGGAGAAATTACTGTTTGTGCATTTACAATATTCATTGATTTTTGCCATTGAAAAACATCATGTTATTCATATACCAGAAATGATTGAAGCTAGTGACTGAATGAAAGGAGCTGGCATCTCACTCTCTTTGAATCTTCTTTATCATGCTAAGAGGAGCAGGAAAAAGCAAAAAATTTCAGAATTGCACCTTGCAATGCGGAGAAATTACTGTTTGTGCATTTACAATATTCATTGATTTTTGCCATTGAAAAACGTCCAGAAATGATTGAAGCTACTGACTGAATGAAAGGAGCTGGCATCTCACTCTCTTTGAATCTTCTTTATCATGCTAAGAGGAGCAGGAAAAAGCAAAAAATTTCAGAATTGCACCTTGCAATGCGGAGAAATTACTGTTTGTGCATTTACAATATTCACTGATTTTTGCCATTGAAAAACGTCCAGAAATGATTGAAGCAACTGACTGAATGAAAGGAGCTGGCATCTCACTCTCTTTGAATCTTCTTTATCATGCTAAGAGGAGCAGGAAAAAGCAAAAAATTTCAGAATTGCACCTTGCAATGCGGAGAAATTACTGTTTGTGCATTTACAATATTCATTGATTTTTGCCATTGAAAAACGTCCAGAAATAATTGAAGCTACTGACTGAATGAAAGGAGCTGGCATCTCACTCTCTTTGAATCTTCTTTATCATGCTAAGAGGAGCAGGAAAAAGCAAAAAATTTCAGAATTGCAACTTGCAATGCGGAGAAATTACTGTTTGTGCATTTACAATATTCATTGATTTTTGCCATTGAAAAACATCATGTTATTCATATACCAGAAATGATTGAAGCTAGTGACTGAATGAAAGGAGCTGGCATCTCACTCTCTTTGAATCTTCTTTATCATGCTAAGAGGAGCAGGAAAAAGCAAAAAATTTCAGAATTGCACCTTGCAATGCGGAGAAATTACTGTTTGTGCATTTACAATATTCATTGATTTTTGCCATTGAAAAACGTCCAGAAATGATTGAAGCTACTGACTGAATGAAAGGAGCTGGCATCTCACTCTCTTTGAATCTTCTTTATCATGCTAAGAGGAGCAGGAAAAAGCAAAAAATTTCAGAATTGCACCTTGCAATGCGGAGAAATTACTGTTTGTGCATTTACAATATTCATTGATTTTTGCCATTGAAAAACATCATGTTATTCATATACCAGAAATGATTGAAGCTACTGACTGAATGAAAGGAGCTGGCATCTCACTCTCTTTGAATCTTCTTTATCATGCAAAGAGGAGCAGGAAAAAGCAAAAAATTTCAGAATTGCACCTTGCAATGCGGAGAAATTACTGTTTGTGCATTTACAATATTCATTGATTTTTGCCATTGAAAAACGTCCAGAAATGATTGAAGCTACTGACTGAATGAAAGGAGCTGGCATCTCACTCTCTTTGAATCTTCTTTATCATGCTAAGAGGAGCAGGAAAAAGCAAAAAAATTCAGAATTGCACCTTGCAATGCGGAGAAATTACTGTTTGTGCATTTACAATATTCACTGATTTTTGCCATTGAAAAACGTCCAGAAATGATTGAAGCAACTGACTGAATGAAAGGAGCTGGCATCTCACTCTCTTTGAATCTTCTTTATCATGCTAAGAGGAGCAGGAAAAAGCAAAAAATTTCAGAATTGCACCTTGCAATGCGGAGAAATTACTGTTTGTGCATTTACAATATTCATTGATTTTTGCCATTGAAAAACGTCCAGAAATAATTGAAGCTACTGACTGAATGAAAGGAGCTGGCATCTCACTCTCTTTGAATCTTCTTTATCATGCTAAGAGGAGCAGGAAAAAGCAAAAAATTTCAGAATTGCAACTTGCAATGCGGAGAAATTACTGTTTGTGCATTTACAATATTCATTGATTTTTGCCATTGAAAAACATCATGTTATTCATATACCAGAAATGATTGAAGCTAGTGACTGAATGAAAGGAGCTGGCATCTCACTCTCTTTGAATCTTCTTTATCATGCTAAGAGGAGCAGGAAAAAGCAAAAAATTTCAGAATTGCACCTTGCAATGCGGAGAAATTACTGTTTGTGCATTTACAATATTCATTGATTTTTGCCATTGAAAAACGTCCAGAAATGATTGAAGCTACTGACTGAATGAAAGGAGCTGGCATCTCACTCTCTTTGAATCTTCTTTATCATGCTAAGAGGAGCAGGAAAAAGCAAAAAATTTCAGAATTGCACCTTGCAATGCGGAGAAATTACTGTTTGTGCATTTACAATATTCACTGATTTTTGCCATTGAAAAACGTCCAGAAATGATTGAAGAAACTGACTGAATGAAAGGAGCTGGCATCTCACTCTCTTTGAATCTTCTTTATCATGCTAAGAGGAGCAGGAAAAAGCAAAAAATTTCAGAATTGCACCTTGCAATGCGGAGAAATTACTGTTTGTGCATTTACAATATTCATTGATTTTTGCCATTGAAAAACGTCCAGAAATAATTGAAGCTACTGACTGAATGAAAGGAGCTGGCATCTCACTCTCTTTGAATCTTCTTTATCATGCTAAGAGGAGCAGGAAAAAGCAAAAAATTTCAGAATTGCAACTTGCAATGCGGAGAAATTACTGTTTGTGCATTTACAATATTCATTGATTTTTGCCATTGAAAAACATCATGTTATTCATATACCAGAAATGATTGAAGCTAGTGACTGAATGAAAGGAGCTGGCATCTCACTCTCTTTGAATCTTCTTTATCATGCTAAGAGGAGCAGGAAAAAGCAAAAAATTTCAGAATTGCACCTTGCAATGCGGAGAAATTACTGTTTGTGCATTTACAATATTCATTGATTTTTGCCATTGAAAAACGTCCAGAAATGATTGAAGCTACTGACTGAATGAAAGGAGCTGGCATCTCACTCTCTTTGAATCTTCTTTATCATGCTAAGAGGAGCAGGAAAAAGCAAAAAATTTCAGAATTGCACCTTGCAATGCGGAGAAATTACTGTTTGTGCTTTTACAATATTCATTGATTTTTGCCATTGAAAAACATCATGTTATTCATATACCAGAAATGTTTGAAGCTACTGACTGAATGAAAGGAGCTGGCATCTCACTCTCTTTGAATCTTCTTTATCATGCTAAGAGGAGCAGGAAAAAGCAAAAAATTTCAGAATTGCACCTTGCAATGCGGAGAAATTACTGTTTGTGCATTTACAATATTCATTGATTTTTGCCATTGAAAAATGTCCAGAAATGATTGAAGCTGCTGACTGAATGAAAGGAGCTGGCATCTCACTCTCTTTGAATCTTCTTTATCATGCTAAGAGGAGCAGGAAAAAGCAAAAAATTTCAGAATTGCACCTTGCAATGCGGAGAAATTACTGTTTGTGCATTTACAATATTCATTGATTTTTGCCATTGAAAAACATCATGTTATTCATATACCAGAAATGATTGAAGCTACTGACTGAATGAAAGGAGCTGGCATCTCACTCTCTTTGAATCTTCTTTATCATGCTAAGAGGAGCAGGAAAAAGCAAAAAATTTCAGAATTGCACCTTGCAATGCGGAGAAATTACTGTTTGTGCATTTACAATATTCATTGATTTTTGCCATTGAAAAACGTCCAGAAATGATTGAAGCTACTGACTGAATGAAAGGAGCTGGCATCTCACTCTCTTTGAATCTTCTTTATCATGCTAAGAGGAGCAGGAAAAAGCAAAAAATTTCAGAATTGCACCTTGCAATGCGGAGAAATTACTGTTTGTGCATTTACAATATTCATTGATTTTTGCCATTGAAAAACGTCCAGAAATGATTGAAGCTACTGACTGAATGAAAGGAGCTGGCATCTCACTCTCTTTGAATCTTCTTTATCATGCTAAGAGGAGCAGGAAAAAGCAAAAAATTTCAGAATTGCACCTTGCAATGCGGAGAAATTACTGTTTGTGCATTTACAATATTCATTGATTTTTGCCATTGAAAAACATCATGTTATTCATATACCAGAAATGTTTGAAGCTACTGACTGAATGAAAGGAGCTGGCATCTCACTCTCTTTGAATCATCTTTATCATGCTAAGAGGAGCAGGAAAAAGCAAAAAATTTCAGAATTGCACCTTGCAATGCGGAGAAATTACTGTTTGTGCATTTACAATATTCATTGATTTTTGCCATTGAAAAACGTCCAGAAATGATTGAAGCTACTGACTGAATGAAAGGAGCTGGCATCTCACTCTCTTTGAATCTTCTTTATCATGCTAAGAGGAGCAGGAAAAAGCAAAAAATTTCAGAATTGCACCATGCAATGCGGAGAAATTACTGTTTGTGCATTTACAATATTCATTGATTTTTGCCATTGAAAAACATCATGTTATTCATATACCAGAAATGATTGAAGCTACTGACTGAATGAAAGGAGCTGGCATCTCGCTCTCTTTGAATCTTCTTTATCATGCTAAGAGGAGCAGGAAAAAGCAAAAAATTTCAGAATTGCACCTTGCAATGCGGAGAAATTACTGTTTGTGCATTTACAATATTCATTGATTTTTGCCATTGAAAAACGTCCAGAAATGATTGAAGCTACTGACTGAATGAAAGGAGCTGGCATCTCACTCTCTTTGAATCTTCTTTATCATGCTAAGAGGAGCAGGAAAAAGCAAAAAATTTCAGAATTGCACCTTGCAATGTGGAGAAATTACTGTTTGTGCATTTACAATATTCATTGATTTTTGCCATTGAAAAACATCATGTTATTCATATACCAGAAATGATTGAAGCTACTGACTGAATGAAAGGAGCTGGCATCTCACTCTCTTTGAATCTTCTTTATCATGCTAAGAGGAGCAGGAAAAAGCAAAAAATTTCAGAATTGCACCTTGCAATGCGGAGAAATTACTGTTTGTGCATTTACAATATTCATTGATTTTTGCCATTGAAAAACGTCCAGAAATGATTGAAGCTACTGACTGAATGAAAGGAGCTGGCATCTCACTCTCTTTGAATCTTCTTTATCATGCTAAGAGGAGCAGGAAAAAGCAAAAAATTTCAGAATTGCACCTTGCAATGCGGAGAAATTACTGTTTGTGCTTTTACAATATTCATTGATTTTTGCCATTGAAAAACATCATGTTATTCATATACCAGAAATGTTTGAAGCTACTGACTGAATGAAAGGAGCTGGCATCTCACTCTCTTTGAATCTTCTTTATCATGCTAAGAGGAGCAGGAAAAAGCAAAAAATTTCAGAATTGCACCTTGCAATGCGGAGAAATTACTGTTTGTGCATTTACAATATTCATTGATTTTTGCCATTGAAAAACGTCCAGAAATGATTGAAGCTACTGACTGAATGAAATGAGCTGGCATCTCACTCTCTTTGAATCTTCTTTATCATGCTAAGAGGAGCAGGAAAAAGCAAAAAATTTCAGAATTGCACCTTGCAATGCGGAGAAATTACTGTTTGTGCATTTACAATATTCATTGATTTTTGCCATTGAAAAACGTCCAGAAATGATTGAAGCTACTGACTGAATGAAAGGAGCTGGCATCTCACTCTCTTTGAATCTTCTTTATCATGCTAAGAGGAGCAGGAAAAAGCAAAAAATTTCAGAATTGCAACTTGCAATGCGGAGAAATTACTGTTTGTGCATTTACAATATTCATTGATTTTTGCCATTGAAAAACATCATGTTATTCATATACCAGAAATGATTGAAGCTACTGACTGAATGAAAGGAGCTGGCATCTCACTCTCTTTGAATCTTCTTTATCATGCTAAGAGGAGCAGGAAAAAGCAAAAAATTTCAGAATTGCACCTTGCAATGCGGAGAAATTACTGTTTGTGCATTTACAATATTCATTGATTTTTGCCATTGAAAAACGTCCAGAAATGATTGAAGCTACTGACTGAATGAAAGGAGCTGGCATCTCACTCTCTTTGAATCTTCTTTATCATGCTAAGAGGAGCAGGAAAAAGCAAAAAATTTCAGAATTGCACCTTGCAATGCGGAGAAATTACTGTTTGTGCATTTACAATATTCATTGATTTTTGCCATTGAAAAACGTCCAGAAATGATTGAAGCTACTGACTGAATGAAAGGAGCTGGCATCTCACTCTCTTTGAATCTTCTTTATCATGCTAAGAGGAGCAGGAAAAAGCAAAAAATTTCAGAATTGCACATTGCAATGCGGAGAAATTACTGTTTGTGCATTTACAATATTCATTAATTTTTGCCATTGAAAAACATCATGTTATTCATATCCCAGAAATGTTTGAAGCTACTGACTGAATGAAAGAAGCTGGCATCTCACTCTCTTTGAATCTTCTTTATCATGCTAAGAGGAGCAGGAAAAAGCAAAAAATTTCAGAATTGCACCTTGCAATGCGGAGAAATTACTGTTTGTGCATTTACAATCTTCATTGATTTTTGCCATTGAAAAACGTCCAGAAATGATTGAAGCTACTGACTGAATGAAAGGAGCTGGCATCTCACTCTCTTTGAATCTTCTTTATCATGCTAAGAGGAGCAGGAAAAAGCAAAAAATTTCAGAATTGCACCTTGCAATGCGGAGAAATTACTGTTTGTGCATTTACAATATTCATTGATTTTTGCCATTGAAAAACATCATGTTATTCATATACCAGAAATGTTTGAAGCTACTGACTGAATGAAAGGAGCTGGCATCTCACTCTCTTTGAATCTTCTTTATCATGCTAAGAGGAGCAGGAAAAAGCAAAAAATTTCAGAATTGCACCTTGCAATGCGGAGAAATTACTGTTTGTGCATTTACAATATTCATTGATTTTTGCCATTGAAAAACGTCCAGAAATGATTGAAGCTACTGACTGAATGAAAGGAGCTGGCATCTCACTCTCTTTGAATCTTCTTTATCATGCTAAGAGGAGCAGGAAAAAGCAAAAAATTTCAGAATTGCACCTTGCAATGCGGAGAAATTACTGTTTGTGCATTTACAATATTCATTGATTTTTGCCATTGAAAAACGTCCAGAAATGATTGAAGCTACTGACTGAATGAAAGGAGCTGGCATCTCACTCTCTTTGAATCTTCTTTATCATGCTAAGAGGAGCAGGAAAAAGCAAAAAATTTCAGAATTGCAACTTGCAATGCGGAGAAATTACTGTTTGTGCATTTACAATATTCATTGATTTTTGCCATTGAAAAACATCATGTTATTCATATACCAGAAATGATTGAAGCTACTGACTGAATGAAAGGAGCTGGCATCTCACTCTCTTTGAATCTTCTTTATCATGCTAAGAGGAGCAGGAAAAAGCAAAAAATTTCAGAATTGCACCTTGCAATGCGGAGAAATTACTGTTTGTGCATTTACAATATTCATTGATTTTTGCCATTGAAAAACGTCCAGAAATGATTGAAGCTACTGACTGAATGAAAGGAGCTGGCATCTCACTCTCTTTGAATCTTCTTTATCATGCTAAGAGGAGCAGGAAAAAGCAAAAAATTTCAGAATTGCACCTTGCAATGCGGAGAAATTACTGTTTGTGCATTTACAATATTCATTGATTTTTGCCATTGAAAAACGTCCAGAAATGATTGAAGCTACTGACTGAATGAAAGGAGCTGGCATCTCACTCTCTTTGAATCTTCTTTATCATGCTAAGCGGAGCAGGAAAAAGCAAAAAATTTCAGAATTGCACCTTGCAATGCGGAGAAATTACTGTTTGTGCATTTACAATATTCATTAATTTTTGCCATTGAAAAACATCATGTTATTCATATCCCAGAAATGTTTGAAGCTACTGACTGAATGAAAGAAGCTGGCATCTCACTCTCTTTGAATCTTCTTTATCATGCTAAGAGGAGCAGGAAAAAGCAAAAAATTTCAGAATTGCACCTTGCAATGCGGAGAAATTACTGTTTGTGCATTTACAATATTCATTGATTTTTGCCATTGAAAAACGTCCAGAAATGATTGAAGCTACTGACTGAATGAAAGGAGCTGGCATCTCACTCTCTTTGAATCTTCTTTATCATGCTAAGAGGAGCAGGAAAAAGCAAAAAATTTCAGAATTGCACCTTGCAATGCGGAGAAATTACTGTTTGTGCATTTACAATATTCATTGATTTTTGCCATTGAAAAACATCATGTTATTCATATACCAGAAATGTTTGAAGCTACTGACTGAATGAAAGGAGCTGGCATCTCACTCTCTTTGAATCTTCTTTATCATGCTAAGAGGAGCAGGAAAAAGCAAAAAATTTCAGAATTGCACCTTGCAATGCGGAGAAATTACTGTTTGTGCATTTACAATATTCATTGATTTTTGCCATTGAAAAACGTCCAGAAATGATTGAAGCTACTGACTGAATGAAAGGAGCTGGCATCTCACTCTCTTTGAATCTTCTTTATCATGCTAAGAGGAGCAGGAAAATGCAAGAAATTTCAGAATTGCACCTTGCAATGCGGAGAAATTACTGTTTGTGCATTTACAATATTCATTGATTTTTGCCATTGAAAAACATCCAGAAATGATTGAAGCTACTGACTGAATGAAAGGAGCTGGCATCTCACTCTCTTTGAATCTTCTTTATCATGCTAAGAGGAGCAGGAAAAAGCCAAAAATTTCAGAATTGCACCTTGCAATGCGGAGAAATTACTGTTTGTGCATTTACAATATTCATTGATTTTTGCCATTGAAAAACATCATGTTTTTCATATACCAGAAATGATTGAAGCTACTGACTGAATGAAAGGAGCTGGCATCTCACTCTCTTTGAATCTTCTTTATCATGCAAAGAGGAGCAGGAAAAAGCAAAAAATTTTAGAATTGCACCTTGCAATGCGGAGAAATTACTGTTTGTGCATTTACAATATTCATTGATTTTTGCCATTGAAAAACGTCCAGAAATGATTGAAGCTACTGACTGAATGAAAGGAGCTGGCATCTCACTCTCTTTGAATCTTCTTTATCATGCTAAGAGGAGCAGGAAAAAGCAAAAAATTTCAGAATTGCACCTTGCAATGCGGAGAAATTACTGTTTGTGCATTTACAATATTCATTGATTTTTGCCATTGAAAAACGTCCAGAAATGATTGAAGCAACTGACAATGAAAGGAGCTGGCATCTCACTCTCTTTGAATCTTCTTTATCATGCTAAGAGGAGCAGGAAAAAGCAAAAAATTTCAGAATTGCACCTTGCAATGCGGAGAAATTACTGTTTGTGCATTTACAATATTCATTGATTTTTGCCATTGAAAAACGTCCAGAAATAATTGAAGCTACTGACTGAATGAAAGGAGCTGGCATCTCACTCTCTTTGAATCTTCTTTATCATGCTAAGAGGAGCAGGAAAAAGCAAAAAATTTCAGAATTGCAACTTGCAATGCGGAGAAATTACTGTTTGTGCATTTACAATATTCATTGATTTTTGCCATTGAAAAACATCATGTTATTCATATACCAGAAATGATTGAAGCTACTGACTGAATGAAAGGAGCTGGCATCTCACTCTCTTTGAATCTTCTTTATCATGCTAAGAGGAGCAGGAAAAAGCAAAAAATTTCAGAATTGCACCTTGCAATGCGGAGAAATTACTGTTTGTGCATTTACAATATTCATTGATTTTTGCCATTGAAAAACGTCCAGAAATGATTGAAGCTACTGACTGAATAAAAGGAGCTGGCATCTCACTCTCTTTGAATCTTCTTTATCATGCTAAGAGGAGCAGGAAAAAGCAAAAAATTTCAGAATTGCACCTTGCAATGCGGAGAAATTACTGTTTGTGCTTTTACAATATTCATTGATTTTTGCCATTGAAAAACATCATGTTATTCATATACCAGAAATGTTTGAAGCTACTGACTGAATGAAAGGAGCTGGCATCTCACTCTCTTTGAATCTTCTTTATCATGCTAAGAGGAGCAGGAAAAAGCAAAAAATTTCAGAATTGCACCTTGCAATGCGGAGAAATTACTGTTTGTGCATTTACAATATTCATTGATTTTTGCCATTGAAAAATGTCCAGAAATGATTGAAGCTGCTGACTGAATGAAAGGAGCTGGCATCTCACTCTCTTTGAATCTTCTTTATCATGCTAAGAGGAGCAGGAAAAAGCAAAAAATTTCAGAATTGCACCTTGCAATGCGGAGAAATTACTGTTTGTGCATTTACAATATTCATTGATTTTTGCCATTGAAAAACATCATGTTATTCATATACCAGAAATGATTGAAGCTACTGACTGAATGAAAGGAGCTGGCATCTCACTCTCTTTGAATCTTCTTTATCATGCTAAGAGGAGCAGGAAAAAGCAAAAAATTTCAGAATTGCACCTTGCAATGCGGAGAAATTACTGTTTGTGCATTTACAATATTCATTGATTTTTGCCATTGAAAAACGTCCAGAAATGATTGAAGCTACTGACTGAATGAAAGGAGCTGGCATCTCACTCTCTTTGAATCTTCTTTATCATGCTAAGAGGAGCAGGAAAAAGCAAAAAATTTCAGAATTGCACCTTGCAATGCGGAGAAATTACTGTTTGTGCATTTACAATATTCGTTGATTTTTGCCATTAAAAAACGTCCAGAAATGATTGAAGCTACTGACTGAATGAAAGGAGCTGGCATCTCACTCTCTTTGAATCTTCTTTATCATGCTAAGAGGAGCAGGAAAAAGCAAAAAATTTCAGAATTGCACCTTGCAATGCGGAGAAATTACTGTTTGTGCATTTACAATATTCATTGATTTTTGCCATTGAAAAACATCATGTTATTCATATACCAGAAATGATTGAAGCTACTGACTGAATGAAAGGAGCTGGCATCTCGCTCTCTTTGAATCTTCTTTATCATGCTAAGAGGAGCAGGAAAAAGCAAAAAATTTCAGAATTGCACCTTGCAATGCGGAGAAATTACTGTTTGTGCATTTACAATATTCATTGATTTTTGCCATTGAAAAACGTCCAGAAATGATTGAAGCTACTGACTGAATGAAAGGAGCTGGCATCTCACTCTCTTTGAATCTTCTTTATCATGCTAAGAGGAGCAGGAAAAAGCAAAAAATTTCAGAATTGCACCTTGCAATGTGGAGAAATTACTGTTTGTGCATTTACAATATTCATTGATTTTTGCCATTGAAAAACATCATGTTATTCATATACCAGAAATGATTGAAGCTACTGACTGAATGAAAGGAGCTGGCATCTCACTCTCTTTGAATCTTCTTTATCATGCTAAGAGGAGCAGGAAAAAGCAAAAAATTTCAGAATTGCACCTTGCAATGCGGAGAAATTACTGTTTGTGCATTTACAATATTCATTGATTTTTGCCATTGAAAAACGCCAGAAATGATTGAAGCTACTGACTGAATGAAAGGAGCTGGCATCTCACTCTCTTTGAATCTTCTTTATCATGCTAAGAGGAGCAGGAAAAAGCAAAAAATTTCAGAATTGCACCTTGCAATGCGGAGAAATTACTGTTTGTGCTTTTACAATATTCATTGATTTTTGCCATTGAAAAACATCATGTTATTCATATACCAGAAATGTTTGAAGCTACTGACTGAATGAAAGGAGCTGGCATCTCACTCTCTTTGAATCTTCTTTATCATGCTAAGAGGAGCAGGAAAAAGCAAAAAAATTCAGAATTGCACCTTGCAATGCGGAAAAATTACTGTTTGTGCATTTACAATATTCATTGATTTTTGCCATTGAAAAACGTCCAGAAATGATTGAAGCTACTGACTGAATGAATGGAGCTGGCATCTCACTCTCTTTGAATCTTCTTTATCATGCTAAGAGGAGCAGGAAAAAGCAAAAAATTTCAGAATTGCACCTTGCAATGCGGAGAAATTACTGTTTGTGCATTTACAATATTCATTGATTTTTGCCATTGAAAAACGTCCAGAAATGATTGAAGCTACTGACTGAATGAAAGGAGCTGGCATCTCACTCTCTTTGAATCTTCTTTATCATGCTAAGAGGAGCAGGAAAAAGCAAAAAATTGCAGAATTGCAACTTGCAATGCGGAGAAATTACTGTTTGTGCATTTACAATATTCATTGATTTTTGCCATTGAAAAACATCATGTTATTCATATACCAGAAATGATTGAAGCTACTGACTGAATGAAAGGAGCTGGCATCTCACTCTCTTTGAATCTTCTTTATCATGCTAAGAGGAGCAGGAAAAAGCAAAAAATTTCAGAATTGCACCTTGCAATGCGGAGAAATTACTGTTTGTGCATTTACAATATTCATTGATTTTTGCCATTGAAAAACGTCCAGAAATGATTGAAGCTACTGACTGAATGAAAGGAGCTGGCATCTCACTCTCTTTGAATCTTCTTTATCATGCTAAGAGGAGCAGGAAAAAGCAAAAAATTTCAGAATTGCACCTTGCAATGCGGAGAAATTACTGTTTGTGCTTTTACAATATTCATTGATTTTTGCCATTGAAAAACATCATGTTATTCATATACCAGAAATGTTTGAAGCTACTGACTGAATGAAAGGAGCTGGCATCTCACTCTCTTTGAATCTTCTTTATCATGCTAAGAGGAGCAGGAAAAAGCAAAAAATTTCAGAATTGCACCTTGCAATGCGGAGAAATTACTGTTTGTGCATTTACAATATTCATTGATTTTTGCCATTGAAAAACGTCCAGAAATGATTGAAGCTACTGACTGAATGAAAGGAACTGGCATCTCACTCTCTTTGAATCTTCTTTATCATGCTAAGAGGAGCAGGAAAAAGCAAAAAATTTCAGAATTGCACCTTGCAATGCGGAGAAATTACTGTTTGTGCATTTACAATATTCATTGATTTTTGCCATTGAAAAACGTCCAGAAATGATTGAAGCTACTGACTGAATGAAAGGAGCTGGCATCTCACTCTCTTTGAATCTTCTTTATCATGCTAAGAGGAGCAGGAAAAAGCAAAAAATTTCAGAATTGCACCTTGCAATGCGGAGAAATTACTGTTTGTGCTTTTACAATATTCATTTTTTTTTGCCATTGAAAAACATCATGTTATTCATATACCAGAAATGTTTGAAGCTACTGACTGAATGAAAGGAGCTGGCATCTCACTCTCTTTGAATCTTCTTTATCATGCTAAGAGGAGCAGGAAAAAGCAAAAAATTTCAGAATTGCACCTTGCAATGCGGAGAAATTACTGTTTGTGCATTTACAATATTCATTGATTTTTGCCATTGAAAAACGTCCAGAAATGATTGAAGCTACTGACTGAATGAAAGGAGCTGGCATCTCACTCTCTTTGAATCTTCTTTATCATGCTAAGAGGAGCAGGAAAAAGCAAAAAATTTCAGAATTGCAACTTGCAATGCGGAGAAATTACTGTTTGTGCATTTACAATATTCATTGATTTTTGCCATTGAAAAACATCATGTTATTCATATACCAGAAATGATTGAAGCTACTGACTGAATGAAAGGAGCTGGCATCTCACTCTCTTTGAATCTTCTTTATCATGCTAAGAGGAGCAGGAAAAAGCAAAAAATTTCAGAATTGCACCTTGCAATGCGGAGAAATTACTGTTTGTGCATTTACAATATTCATTGATTTTTGCCATTGAAAAACGTCCAGAAATGATTGAAGCTACTGACTGAATGAAAGGAGCTGGCATCTCACTCTCTTTGAATCTTCTTTATCATGCTAAGAGGAGCAGGAAAAAGCAAAAAATTTCAGAATTGCACCTTGCAAAGCGGAGAAATTACTGTTTGTGCATTTACAATATTCATTGATTTTTGCCATTGAAAAACGTCCAGAAATGATTGAAGCTACTGACTGAATGAAAGGAGCTGGCATCTCACTCTCTTTGAATCTTCTTTATCATGCTAAGCGGAGCAGGAAAAAGCAAAAAATTTCAGAATTGCACCTTGCAATGCGGAGAAATTACTGTTTGTGCATTTACAATATTCATTAATTTTTGCCATTGAAAAACATCATGTTATTCATATCCCAGAAATGTTTGAAGCTACTGACTGAATGAAAGAAGCTGGCATCTCACTCTCTTTGAATCTTCTTTATCATGCTAAGAGGAGCAGGAAAAAGCAAAAAATTTCAGAATTGCACCTTGCAATGCGGAGAAATTACTGTTTGTGCATTTACAATATTCATTGATTTTTGCCATTGAAAAACGTCCAGAAATGATTGAAGCTACTGACTGAATGAAAGGAGCTGGCATCTCACTCTCTTTGAATCTTCTTTATCATGCTAAGAGGAGCAGGAAAAAGCAAAAAATTTCAGAATTGCACCTTGCAATGCGGAGAAATTACTGTTTGTGCATTTACAATATTCATTGATTTTTGCCATTGAAAAACATCATGTTATTCATTTACCAGAAATGTTTGAAGCTACTGACTGAATGAAAGGAGCTGGCATCTCACTCTCTTTGAATCTTCTTTATCATGCTAAGAGGAGCAGGAAAAAGCAAAAAATTTCAGAATTGCACCTTGCAATGCGGAAAAATTACTGTTTGTGCATTTACAATATTCATTGATTTTTGCCATTGAAAAACGTCCAGAAATGATTGAAGCTACTGACTGAATGAAAGGAGCTGGCATCTCACTCTCTTTGAATCTTCTTTATCATGCTAAGAGGAGCAGGAAAATGCAAGAAATTTCAGAATTGCACCTTGCAATGCGGAGAAATTACTGTTTGTGCATTTACAATATTCATTGATTTTTGCCATTGAAAAACATCCAGAAATGATTGAAGCTACTGACTGAATGAAAGGAGCTGGCATCTCACTCTCTTTGAATCTTCTTTATCATGCTAAGAGGAGCAGGAAAAAGCCAAAAATTTCAGAATTGCACCTTGCAATGCGGAGAAATTACTGTTTGTGCATTTACAATATTCATTGATTTTTGCCATTGAAAAACATCATGTTTTTCATATACCAGAAATGATTGAAGCTACTGACTGAATGAAAGGAGCTGGCATCTCACTCTCTTTGAATCTTCTTTATCATGCAAAGAGGAGCAGGAAAAAGCAAAAAATTTCAGAATTGCACCTTGCAATGCGGAGAAATTACTGTTTGTGCATTTACAATATTCATTGATTTTTGCCATTGAAAAACGTCCAGAAATGATTGAAGCTACTGACTGAATGAAAGGAGCTGGCATCTCACTCTCTTTGAATCTTCTTTATCATGCTAAGAGGAGCAGGAAAAAGCAAAAAATTTCAGAATTGCACCTTGCAATGCGGAGAAATTACTGTTTGTGCATTTACAATATTCATTGATTTTTGCCATTGAAAAACGTCCAGAAATGATTGAAGCAACTGACTGAATGAAAGGAGCTGGCATCTCACTCTCTTTGAATCTTCTTTATCATGCTAAGAGGAGCAGGAAAAAGCAAAAAATTTCAGAATTGCACCTTGCAATGCGGAGAAATTACTGTTTGTGCATTTACAATATTCATTGATTTTTGCCATTGAAAAACGTCCAGAAATAATTGAAGCTACTGACTGAATGAAAGGAGCTGGCATCTCACTCTCTTTGAATCTTCTTTATCATGCTAAGAGGAGCAGGAAAAAGCAAAAAATTTCAGAATTGCAACTTGCAATGCGGAGAAATTACTGTTTGTGCATTTACAATATTCATTGATTTTTGCCATTGAAAAACATCATGTTATTCATATACCAGAAATGATTGAAGCTACTGACTGAATGAAAGGAGCTGGCATCTCACTCTCTTTGAATCTTCTTTATCATGCTAAGAGGAGCAGGAAAAAGCAAAAAATTTCAGAATTGCACCTTGCAATGCGGAGAAATTACTGTTTGTGCATTTACAATATTCATTGATTTTTGCCATTGAAAAACGTCCAGAAATGATTGAAGCTACTGACTGAATAAAAGGAGCTGGCATCTCACTCTCTTTGAATCTTCTTTATCATGCTAAGAGGAGCAGGAATAAGCAAAAAATTTCAGAATTGCACCTTGCAATGCGGAGAAATTACTGTTTGTGCTTTTACAATATTCATTGATTTTTGCCATTGAAAAACATCATGTTATTCATATACCAGAAATGTTTGAAGCTACTGACTGAATGAAAGGAGCTGGCATCTCACTCTCTTTGAATCTTCTTTATCATGCTAAGAGGAGCAGGAAAAAGCAAAAAATTTCAGAATTGCACCTTGCAATGCGGAGAAATTACTGTTTGTGCATTTACAATATTCATTGATTTTTGCCATTGAAAAATGTCCAGAAATGATTGAAGCTGCTGACTGAATGAAAGGAGCTGGCATCTCACTCTCTTTGAATCTTCTTTATCATGCTAAGAGGAGCAGGAAAAAGCAAAAAATTTCAGAATTGCACCTTGCAATGCGGAGAAATTACTGTTTGTGCATTTACAATATTCATTGATTTTTGCCATTGAAAAACATCATGTTATTCATATACCAGAAATGATTGAAGCTACTGACTGAATGAAAGGAGCTGGCATCTCACTCTCTTTGAATCTTCTTTATCATGCTAAGAGGAGCAGGAAAAAGCAAAAAATTTCAGAATTGCACCTTGCAATGCGGAGAAATTACTGTTTGTGCATTTACAATATTCATTGATTTTTGCCATTGAAAAACGTCCAGAAATGATTGAAGCTACTGACTGAATGAAAGGAGCTGGCATCTCACTCTCTTTGAATCTTCTTTATCATGCTAAGAGGAGCAGGAAAAAGCAAAAAATTTCAGAATTGCACCTTGCAATGCGGAGAAATTACTGTTTGTGCATTTACAATATTCATTGATTTTTGCCATTAAAAAACGTCCAGAAATGATTGAAGCTACTGACTGAATGAAAGGAGCTGGCATCTCACTCTCTTTGAATCTTCTTTATCATGCTAAGAGGAGCAGGAAAAAGCAAAAAATTTCAGAATTGCACCTTGCAATGCGGAGAAATTACTGTTTGTGCATTTACAATATTCATTGATTTTTGCCATTGAAAAACATCATGTTATTCATATACCAGAAATGATTGAAGCTACTGACTGAATGAAAGGAGCTGGCATCTCGCTCTCTTTGAATCTTCTTTATCATGCTAAGAGGAGCAGGAAAAAGCAAAAAATTTCAGAATTGCACCTTGCAATGCGGAGAAATTACTGTTTGTGCATTTACAATATTCATTGATTTTTGCCATTGAAAAACGTCCAGAAATGATTGAAGCTACTGACTGAATGAAAGGAGCTGGCATCTCACTCTCTTTGAATCTTCTTTATCATGCTAAGAGGAGCAGGAAAAAGCAAAAAATTTCAGAATTGCACCTTGCAATGTGGAGAAATTACTGTTTGTGCATTTACAATATTCATTGATTTTTGCCATTGAAAAACATCATGTTATTCATATACCAGAAATGATTGAAGCTACTGACTGAATGAAAGGAGCTGGCATCTCACTCTCTTTGAATCTTCTTTATCATGCTAAGAGGAGCAGGAAAAAGCAAAAAATTTCAGAATTGCACCTTGCAATGCGGAGAAATTACTGTTTGTGCATTTACAATATTCATTGATTTTTGCCATTGAAAAACGTCCAGAAATGATTGAAGCTACTGACTGAATGAAAGGAGCTGGCATCTCACTCTCTTTGAATCTTCTTTATCATGCTAAGAGGAGCAGGAAAAAGCAAAAAATTTCAGAATTGCACCTTGCAATGCGGAGAAATTACTGTTTGTGCTTTTACAATATTCATTGATTTTTGCCATTGAAAAACATCATGTTATTCATATACCAGAAATGTTTGAAGCTACTGACTGAATGAAAGGAGCTGGCATCTCACTCTCTTTGAATCTTCTTTATCATGCTAAGAGGAGCAGGAAAAAGCAAAAAATTTCAGAATTGCACCTTGCAATGCGGAGAAATTACTGTTTGTGCATTTACAATATTCCTTGATTTTTGCCATTGAAAAACGTCCAGAAATGATTGAAGCTACTGACTGAATGAATGGAGCTGGCATCTCACTCTCTTTGAATCTTCTTTATCATGCTAAGAGGAGCAGGAAAAAGCAAAAAATTTCAGAATTGCACCTTGCAATGCGGAGAAATTACTGTTTGTGCATTTACAATATTCATTGATTTTTGCCATTGAAAAACGTCCAGAAATGATTGAAGCTACTGACTGAATGAAAGGAGCTGGCATCTCACTCTCTTTGACTCTTCTTTATCATGCTAAGAGGAGCAGGAAAAAGAAAAAAATTGCAGAATTGCAACTTGCAATGCGGAGAAATTACTGTTTGTGCATTTACAATATTCATTGATTTTTGCCATTGAAAAACATCATGTTATTCATATACCAGAAATGATTGAAGCTACTGACTGAATGAAAGGAGCTGGCATCTCACTCTCTTTGAATCTTCTTTATCATGCTAAGAGGAGCAGGAAAAAGCAAAAAATTTCAGAATTGCACCTTGCAATGCGGAGAAATTACTGTTTGTGCATTTACAATATTCATTGATTTTTGCCATTGAAAAACGTCCAGAAATGATTGAAGCTACTGACTGAATGAAAGGAGCTGGCATCTCACTCTCTTTGAATCTTCTTTATCATGCTAAGAGGAGCAGGAAAAAGCAAAAAATTTCAGAATTGCACCTTGCAATGCGGAGAAATTACTGTTTGTGCTTTTACAATATTCATTGATTTTTGCCATTGAAAAACATCATGTTATTCATATACCAGAAATGTTTGAAGCTACTGACTGAATGAAAGGAGCTGGCATCTCACTCTCTTTGAATCTTCTTTATCATGCTAAGAGGAGCAGGAAAAAGCAAAAAATTTCAGAATTGCACCTTGCAATGCGGAGAAATTACTGTTTGTGCATTTACAATATTCATTGATTTTTGCCATTGAAAAACGTCCAGAAATGATTGAAGCTACTGACTGAATGAAAGGAGCTGGCATCTCACTCTCTTTGAATCTTCTTTATCATGCTAAGAGGAGCAGGAAAAAGCAAAAAATTTCAGAATTGCACCTTGCAATGCGGAGAAATTACTGTTTGTGCATTTACAATATTCATTGATTTTTGCCATTGAAAAACGTCCAGAAATGATTGAAGCTACTGACTGAATGAAAGGAGCTGGCATCTCACTCTCTTTGAATCTTCTTTATCATGCTAAGAGGAGCAGGAAAAAGCAAAAAATTTCAGAATTGCACCTTGCAATGCGGAGAAATTACTGTTTGTGCTTTTACAATATTCATTGATTTTTGCCATTGAAAAACATCATGTTATTCATATACCAGAAATGTTTGAAGCTACTGACTGAATGAAAGGAGCTGGCATCTCACTCTCTTTGAATCTTCTTTATCATGCTAAGAGGAGCAGGAAAAAGCAAAAAATTTCAGAATTGCACCTTGCAATGCGGAGAAATTACTGTTTGTGCATTTACAATATTCATTGATTTTTGCCATTGAAAAACGTCCAGAAATGATTGAAGCTACTGACTGAATGAAAGGAGCTGGCATCTCACTCTCTTTGAATCTTCTTTATCATGCTAAGAGGAGCAGGAAAAAGCAAAAAATTTCAGAATTGCACCTTGCAATGCGGAGAAATTACTGTTTGTGCATTTACAATATTCAATGATTTTTGCCATTGAAAAACGTCCAGAAATGATTGAAGCTACTGACTGAATGAAAGGAGCTGGCATCTCACTCTCTTTGAATCTTCTTTATCATGCTAAGAGGAGCAGGAAAAAGCAAAAAATTTCAGAATTGCAACTTGCAATGCGGAGAAATTACTGTTTGTGCATTTACAATATTCATTGATTTTTGCCATTGAAAAACATCATGTTATTCATATACCAGAAATGATTGAAGCTACTGACTGAATGAAAGGAGCTGGCATCTCACTCTCTTTGAATCTTCTTTATCATGCTAAGAGGAGCAGGAAAAAGCAAAAAATTTCAGAATTGCACCTTGCAATGCGGAGAAATTACTGTTTGTGCATTTACAATATTCATTGATTTTTGCCATTGAAAAACGTCCAGAAATGATTGAAGCTACTGACTGAATGAAAGGAGCTGGCATCTCACTCTCTTTTTATCTTCTTTATCATGCTAAGAGGAGCAGGAAAAAGCAAAAAATTTCAGAATTGCACCTTGCAATGCGGAGAAATTACTGTTTGTGCTTTTACAATATTCATTGATTTTTGCCATTGAAAAACATCATGTTATTCATATACCAGAAATGTTTGAAGCTACTGACTGAATGAAAGGAGCTGGCATCTCACTCTCTTTGAATCTTCTTTATCATGCTAAGAGGAGCAGGAAAAAGCAAAAAATTTCAGAATTGCACCTTGCAATGCGGAGAAATTACTGTTTGTGCATTTACAATATTCATTGATTTTTGCCATTGAAAAACGTCCAGAAATGATTGAAGCTACTGACTGAATGAAAGGAGCTGGCATCTCACTCTCTTTGAATCTTCTTTATCATGCTAAGAGGAGCAGGAAAAAGCAAAAAATTTCAGAATTGCACCTTGCAATGCGGAGAAATTACTCTTTGTGCATTTACAATATTCATTGATTTTTGCCATTGAAAAACGTCCAGAAATGATTGAAGCTACTGACTGAATGAAAGGAGCTGGCATCTCACTCTCTTTGAATCTTCTTTATCATGCTAAGAGGAGCAGGAAAAAGCAAAAAATTTCAGAATTGCACCTTGCAATGCGGAGAAATTACTGTTTGTGCATTTACAATATTCATTGATTTTTGCCATTGAAAAACATCATGTTATTCATATACCAGAAATGATTGAAGCTACTGACTGAATGAAAGGAGCTGGCATCTTACTCTCTTTGAATCTTCTTTGTCATGCTAAGAGGAGCAGGAAAAAGCAAAAAATTTCAGAATTGCACCTTGCAATGCGGAGAAATTACTGTTTGTGCATTTACAATATTCATTGATTTTTGCCATTGAAAAACGTCCAGAAATGATTGAAGCTACTGACTGAATGAAAGGAGCTGGCATCTCACTCTCTTTGAATCTTCTTTATCATGCTAAGAGGAGCAGGAAAAAGCAAAAAATTTCAGAATTGCACCTTGCAATGCGGAGAAATTACTGTTTGTGCATTTACAATATTCATTGATTTTTGCCATTGAAAAACGTCCAGAAATGATTGAAGCTACTGACTGAATGAAAGGAGCTGGCATCTCACTCTCTTTGAATCTTCTTTATCATGCTAAGAGGAGCAGGAAAAAGCAAAAAATTTCAGAATTGCACCTTGCAATGCGGAGAAATTACTGTTTGTGCATTTACAATATTCATTGATTTTTGCCATTGAAAAACATCATGTTATTCATATACCAGAAATGTTTGAAGCTACTGACTGAATGAAAGGAGCTGGCATCTCACTCTCTTTGAATCTTCTTTATCATGCTAAGAGGAGCAGGAAAAAGCAAAAAATTTCAGAATTGCACCTTGCAATGCGGAGAAATTACTGTTTGTGCATTTACAATATTCATTGATTTTTGCCATTGAAAAACGTCCAGAAATGATTGAAGCTACTGACTGAATGAAAGGAGCTGGCATCTCACTCTCTTTGAATCTTCTTTATCATGCTAAGAGGAGCAGGAAAAAGCAAAAAATTTCAGAATTGCACCTTGCAATGCGGAGAAATTACTGTTTGTGCATTTACAATATTCATTGATTTTTGCCATTGAAAAACGTCCAGAAATGATTGAAGCTACTGACTGAATGAAAGGAGCTGGCATCTCACTCTCTTTGAATCTTCTTTATCATGCTAAGAGGAGCAGGAAAAAGCAAAAAATTTCAGAATTGCACCTTGCAATGCGGAGAAATTACTCTTTGTGCATTTACAATATTCATTGATTTTTGCCATTGAAAAACATCATGTTATTCATATACCAGAAATGTTTGAAGCTACTGACTGAATGAAAGGAGCTGGCATCTCACTCTCTTTGAATCTTCTTTATCATGCTAAGAGGAGCAGGAAAAAGCAAAAAATTTCAGAATTGCACCTTGCAATGCGGAGAAATTACTGTTTGTGCATTTACAATATTCATTGATTTTTGCCATTGAAAAACATCATGTTATTCATATACCAGAAATGTTTGAAGCTACTGACTGAATGAAAGGAGCTGGCATCTCACTCTCTTTGAATCTTCTTTATCATGCTAAGAGGAGCAGGAAAAAGCAAAAAATTTCAGAATTGCACCTTGCAATGTGGAGAAATTACTGTTTGTGCATTTACAATATTCATTGATTTTTACCATTGAAAAACGTCCAGAAATGATTGAAGCTACTGACTGAATGAAAGTAGCTGGCATCTCACTCTCTTTGAATCTTCTTTATCATGCTAAGAGGAGCAGGAAAAAGCAAAAAATTTCAGACTTGCACCTTGCAATGCGGAGAAATTACTGTTTGTGCATTTACAATATTCATTGATTTTTGCCATTGAAAAACATCATGTTATTCATATACCAGAAATGTTTGAAGCTACTGACTGAATGAAAGGAGCTGGCATCTCACTCTCTTTGAATCTTCTTTATCATGCTAAGAGGAGCAGGAAAAAGCAAAAAATTTCAGAATTGCACCTTGCAATGCGGAGAAATTACTGTTTGTGCATTTACAATATTCATTGATTTTTGCCATTGAAAAACGTCCAGAAATGATTGAAGCTACTGACTGAATGAAAGGAGCTAGCATCTCACTCTCTTTGAATCTTCTTTATCATGCTAAGAGGAGCAGGAAAAAGCAAAAAATTTCAGAATTGCACCTTGCAATGCGGAGAAATTACTGTTTGTGCATTTACAATATTCATTGATTTTTGCCATTGAAAAACGTCCAGAAATGATTGACGCTACTGACTGAATGAAAGGAGCTGGCATCTCACTCTCTTTGAATCTTCTTTATCATGCTAAGAGGAGCAGGAAAAATCAAAAAATTTCAGAATTGCACCTTGCAATGCGGAGAAATTACTGTTTGTGCATTTACAATATTCAATGATTTTTGCCATTGAAAAACATGTTATTCATATACCAGAAATGTTTGAAGCTACTGACTGAATGAAAGGAGCTGGAACCTCACTCTCTTTGAATCTTCTTTATCATGCTAAGAGGAGCAGGAAAAAGCAAAAAATTTCAGAATTGCACCTTGCAATGCGGAGAAATTACTGTTTCTGCATTTACAATATTCATTGATTTTTGCCATTGAAAAACGTCCAGAAATGATTGAAGCTACTGACTGAATGAAAGGAGCTAGCATCTCACTCTCTTTGAATCTTCTTTATCATGCTAAGAGGAGCAGGAAAAAGCAAAAAATTTCAGAATTGCACCTTGCAATGCGGAGAAATTACTGTTTGTGCATTTACAATATTCATTGATTTTTGCCATTGAAAAACGTCCAGAAATGATTGACGCTACTGACTGAATGAAAGGAGCTGGCATCTCACTCTCTTTGAATCTTCTTTATCATGCTAAGAGGAGCAGGAAAAATCAAAAAATTTCAGAATTGCACCTTGCAATGCGGAGAAATTACTGTTTGTGCATTTACAATATTCAATGATTTTTGCCATTGAAAAACATGTTATTCATATACCAGAAATGTTTGAAGCTACTGACTGAATGAAAGGAGCTGGCACCTCACTCTCTTTGAATCTTCTTTATCATGCTAAGAGGAGCGGGAAAAAGCAAAAAATTTCAGAATTGCACCTTGCAATGCGGAGAAATTACTGTTTGTGCATTTACAATATTCATTGATTTTTGCCATTGAAAAACATCCAGAAATGATTGAAGGTACTGACTGAATGAAAGGAGCTGGCATCTCACTCTCTTTGAATCTTCTTTATCATGCTAAGAGGAGCAGGAAAAAGCAAAAAATTTCAGAATTGCACCTTGCAATGCGGAGAAATTACTGTTTGTGCATTTACAATATTCATTGATTTTTGCCATTGAAAAACGTCCAGAAATGATTGAAGCTACTGACTGAATGAAAGGAGCTGGCATCTCACTCTCTTTGAATCTTCTTTATCATGCTAAGAGGAGCAGGAAAAAGCAAAAAATTTCAGAATTGCACCTTGCAATGCGGAGAAATTACAGTTTGTGCATTTACAATATTCATTGATTTTTGCCATTGAAAAACATCCAGAAATGATTGAAGCTACTGACTGAATGAAAGGAGCTGGCATCTCACTCTCTTTGAATCTTCTTTATCATGCTAAGAGGAGCAGGAAAAAGCAAAAAATTTCAGAATTGCACCTTGCAATGCGGAGAAATTACTGTTTGTGCATTTACAATATTCATTGATTTTTGCCATTGAAAAACATCATGTTATTCATATACCAGAAATGTTTGAAGCTACTGACTGAATGAAAGGAGCTGGCATCTCACTCTCTTTGAATCTTCTTTATCATGCTTAGAGGAGCAGGAAAAAGCAAAACATTTCAGAATTGCACCTTGCAATGTGGAGAAATTACTGTTTGTGCATTTACAATATTCATTGATTTTTACCATTGAAAAACGTCCAGAAATGATTGAAGCTACTGACTGAATGAAAGTAGCTGGCATCTCACTCTCTTTGAATCTTCTTTATCATGCTAAGAGGAGCAGGAAAAAGCAAAAAATTTCAGAATTGCACCTTGCAATCCAGAGAAATTACTGTTTGTGCATTTACAATATTCATTGATTTTTGCCATTGAAAAACATCATGTTATTCATATACCAGAAATGTTTGAAGCTACTGACTGAATGAAAGGAGCTGGCATCTCACTCTCTTTGAATCTTCTTTATCATGCTAAGAGGAGCAGGAAAAAGCAAAAAATTTCAGAATTGCACCTTGCAATACGGAGAAATTACTGTTTGTGCATTTACAATATTCATTGATTTTTGCCATTGAAAAACGTCCAGAAATGATTGAAGCTACTGACTGAATGAAAGGAGCTGGCATCTCACTCTCTTTGAATCTTGTTTATCATGCTAAGAGGAGCAGGAAAAAGCAAAAAATTTCAGAATTGCACCTTGCAATGCGGAGAAATTACTGTTTGTGCATTTACAATATTCATTGATTTTTGCCATTGAAAAACGTCCAGAAATGATTGAAGCTACTGACTGAATGAAAGGAGCTGGCATCTCACTCTCTTTGAATCTTGTTTATCATGCTAAGAGGAGCAGGAAAAAGCAAAAAATTTCAGAATTGCACCTTGCAATGCGGAGAAATTACTGTTTGTGCATTTACAATATTCATTGATTTTTGCCATTGAAAAACATCATGTTATTCATATACCAGAAATGATTGAAGCTACTGACTGAATGAAAGGAGCTGGCATCTCACTCTCTTTGAATCTTCTTTATCATGCTAAGAGGAGCAGGAAAAAGCAAAAAATTTCAGAATTGCACCTTGCAATGCGGAGAAATTACTGTTTGTGCATTTACAATATTCATTGATTTTTGCCATTGAAAAACGTCCAGAAATGTTTGAAGCTACTGACTGAATGAAAGGAGCTGGCATCTCACTCTCTTTGAATCTTCTTTATCATGCTAGGATTAGCAGGAAAAAGCAAAAAATTTCAGAATTGCACCTTGCAATGTGGAGATATTACTGTTTGTGCATTTACAATATTCATTGATTTTTGCCATTGAAAAACGTCCAGAAATGTTTGAAGCTACTGACTGAATGAAAGGAGCTGGCATCTCACTCTCTTTGAATCTTCTTTATCATGCTAGGAGTAGCAGGAAAAAGCAAAAAATTTCAGAATTGCACCTTGCAATGTGGAGATATTACTGTTTGTGCATTTACAATATTCATTGATTTTTACCATTGAAAAACGTCAAGAAATGTTTGAAGCTACTGACTGAATGAAAGGAGCTGGCATCTCACTCTCTTTGAATCTTCTTTATCATGCTAGGATTAGCAGGAAAAAGCAAAAAATTTCAGAATTGCACCTTGCAATGTGGAGATATTACTGTTTGTGCATTTACAATATTCATTGATTTTTGCCATTGAAAAACATCATGTTATTCATATACCAGAAATGTTTGAAGCTACTGACTGAATGAAAGGAGCTGACATCTCACTCTCTTTGAATCTTCTTTATCATGCTAGGATTAGCAGGAAAAAGCAAAAAATTTCAGAATTGCACCTTGCAATGTGGAGATATTACTGTTTGTGCATTTACAATATTCATTGATTTTTGCCATTGAAAAACGTCCAGAAATGTTTGAAGCTACTGACTGAATGAAAGGAGCTGGCATCTCACTCTATTTGAATCTTCTTTATCATCCTAGGATTAGCAGGAAAAAGCAAAAAATTTCAGCATTGCACCTTGCAATGTGGAGATATTACTGTTTGTGCATTTACAATATTCATTGATTTTTGCCTTTGAAAAACATCCAGAAATGTTTATACCAGAAATGTTTGAAGCTACTGACTGAATGAAAGGAGCTGGCATCTCACTCTCTTTGAATCTTCTTTATCATGCTAAGAGGAGCAGGAAAAAGCAAAAAATTTCAGAATTGCACTTTGCAATGCGGAGAAATTACTGTTTGTGCATTTACAATATTCATTGATTTTTGCCATTGAAAAACGTCCAGAAATGACTGAAGCTACTGACTGAATGAAAGGAGCTGGCATCTCACTCTCTTTGAATCTTCTTTATCATGCTAAGAGGAGCAGGAAAAAGCAAATAATTTCAGAATTGCATCTTGCAATGCGGAGAAATTACTGTTTGTGCATTTACAATATTCATTGATTTTTGCCATTGAAAAACGTCCAGAAATGATTGAAGCTACTGACTGAATGAAAGGAACTGGCATCTCACTCTCTTTGAATCTTCTTTATCATGCTAAGAGGAGCAGGAAAAAGCAAAAAATTTCAGAATTGCACCTTGCAATGCGGAGAAATTACTGTTTGTGCATTTACAATATTCATTGATTTTTGCCATTGAAAAACATCATGTTATTCATATACCAGAAATGATTGAAGCTACTGACTGAATGAAAGGAGCTGGCATCTCACTCTCTTTGAATCTTCTTTATCATGCTAAGAGGAGCAGGAAAAAGCAAAAAATTTCAGAATTGCACCTTGCAATGCGGAGAAATTACTGTTTGTGCATTTACAATATTCATTGATTTTTGCCATTGAAAAACATCCAGAAATGATTGAAGCTACTGACTGAATGAAAGGAGCTGGCATCTCACTCTCTTTGAATCTTCTTTATCATGCTAAGAGGAGCAGGAAAAAGCAAAAAATTTCAGAATTGCACCTTGCAATGCGGAGAAATTACTGTTTGTGCATTTACAATATTCATTGATTTTTGCCATTGAAAAACGTCCAGAAATGATTGAAGCTACTGACTGAATGAAAGGAGCTGGCATCTCACTCTCTTTGAATCTTCTTTATCATGCTAGGATTAGCAGGAAAAAGCAAAAAATTTCAGAATTGCACCTTGCAATGTGGAGATATTACTGTTTGTGCATTTACAATATTCATTGAATTTTGCCATTGAAAAACGTCCAGAAATGTTTGAAGCTACTGACTGAATGAAAGGAGCTGGCATCTCACTCTATTTGAATCTTCTTTATCATGCTAGGATTAGCAGGAAAAAGCAAAAAATTTCAGAATTGCACCTTGCAATGTGGAGATATTACTGTTTGTGCATTTACAATATTCATTGATTTTTGCCATTGAAAAACGTCCAGAAATGTTTATACCAGAAATGTTTGAAGCTACTGACTGAATGAAAGGAGCTGGCATCTCACTCTCTTTGAATCTTCTTTATCATGCTAAGAGGAGCAGGAAAAAGCAAAAAAATTCAGAATTGCACCTTGCAATGCGGAGAAATTACTGTTTGTGCATTTACAATATTCATTGATTTTTGCCATTGAAAAACGTCCAGAAATGATTGAAGCTACTGACTGAATGAAAGGAGCTGGCATCTCACTCTCTTTGAATCTTCTTTATCATGCTAGGAGTAGCAGGAAAAAGCAAAAAAATTCAGAATTGCACCTTGCAATGTGGAGATATTACTGTTTGTGCATTTACAATATTCATTGATTTTTGCCATTGAAAAACGTCCAGAAATGTTTGAAGCTACTGACTGAATGAAAGGAGCTGGCATCTCACTCTCTTTGAATCTTCTTTATCATGCTAGGATTAGCAGGAAAAAGCAAAAAATTTCAGAATTGCACCTTGCAATGTGGAGATATTACTGTTTGTGCATTTACAATATTCATTGATTTTTGCCATTGAAAAACATCATGTTATTCATATACCAGAAATGTTTGAAGCTACTGACTGAATGAAAGGAGCTGACATCTCACTCTCTTTGAATCTTCTTTATCATGCTAGGATTAGCAGGAAAAAGCAAAAAATTTCAGAATTGCACCTTGCAATGTGGAGATATTACTGTTTGTGCATTTACAATATTCATTGATTTTTGCCAATGAAAAACGTCCAGAACTGTTTGAAGCTACTGACTGAATGAAAGGAGCTGGCATCTCACTCTCTTTGAATCTTCTTTATCATGCTAAGAGGAGCAGGAAAAAGCAAAAAATTTCAGAATTGCACCTTGCAATGCGGAGAAATTACTGTTTGTGCATTTACAATATTCATTGATTTTTGCCATTGAAAAACGTCCAGAAATGATTGAAGCTACTGACTGAATGAAAGGAGCTGGCATCTCACTCTCTTTGAATCTTCTTTATCATGCTAAGAGGAGCAGGAAAAAGCAAAAAATTTCAGAATTGCACCTTGCAATGCGGAGAAATTACTGTTTGTGCATTTACAATATTCATTGATTTTTGCCATTGAAAAACGTCCAGAAATGATTGAAGCTACTGACTGAATGAAAGGAGCTGGCATCTCACTCTCTTTGAATCTTCTTTATCATGCTAGGATTAGCAGGAAAAAGCAAAAAATTTCAGAATTGCACCTGGCAATGTGGAGATATTACTGTTTGTGCATTTACAATATTCATTGAATTTTGCCATTGAAAAACGTCCAGAAATGTTTGAAGCTACTGAATGAATGAAAGGAGCTGGCATCTCACTCTATTTGAATCTTCTTTATCATGCTAGGATTAGCAGGAAAAAGCAAAAAATTTCAGAATTGCACCTTGCAATGTGGAGATATTACTGTTTGTGCATTTACAATATTCATTGATTTTTGCCATTGAAAAACGTCCAGAAATGTTTATACCAGAAATGTTTGAAGCTACTGACTGAATGAAAGGAGCTGGCATCTCACTCTCTTTGAATCTTCTTTATCATGCTAAGAGGAGCAGGAAAAAGCAAAAAATTTCAGAATTGCACCTTGCAATGCGGAGAAATTACTGTTTGTGCATTTACAATATTCATTGATTTTTGCCATTGAAAAACGTCCAGAAATGACTGAAGCTACTGACTGAATGAAAGGAGCTGGCATCTCACTCTCTTTGAATCTTCTTTATCATGCTAAGAGGAGCAGGAAAAAGCAAAAAATTTCAGAATTGCACCTTGCAATGCGGAGAAATTACAGTTTGTGCATTTACAATATTCATTGATTTTTGCAATTGAAAAACGTCCAGAAATGATTGAAGCTACTGACTGAATGAAAGGAGCTGGCATCTCACTCTCTTTGAATCTTCTTTATCATGCTAAGAGGAGCAGGAAAAAGCAAAAAATTTCAGAATTGCACCTTGCAATGCGGAGAAATTACTGTTTGTGCATTTACAATATTCATTGATTTTTGCCATTGAAAAACATCATGTTATTCATATACCAGAAATGATTGAAGCTACTGACTGAATGAAAGGAGCTGGCATCTCACTCTCTTTGAATCTTCTTTATCATGCTAAGAGGAGCAGGAAAAAGCAAAAAATTTCAGAATTGCACCTTGCAATGCGGAGAAATTACTGTTTGTGCATTTACAATATTCATTGATTTTTGCCATTGAAAAACGTCCAGAAATGATTGAAGCTACTGACTGAATGAAAGGAGCTGGCATCTCACTCTCTTTGAATCTTCTTTATCATGCTAAGAGGAGCAGGAAACAGCAAAAAATTTCAGAATTGCACCTTGCAATGCGGAGAAATTACTGTTTGTGCATTTACAATATTCATTGATTTTTGCCATTGAAAAACATCATGTTATTCATATACCAGAAATGATTGAAGCTACTGACTGAATGAAAGGAGCTGGCATCTCACTCTCTTTGAATCTTCTTTATCATGCTAAGAGGAGCAGGAAAAAGCAAAAAATTTCAGAATTGCACCTTGCAATGCGGAGAAATTCCTGTTTGTGCATTTACAATATTCATTGATTTTTGCCATTGAAAAACGTCCAGAAATGACTGAAGCTACTGACTGAATGAAAGGAGCTGGCATCTCACTCTCTTTGAATCTTCTTTATCATGCTAAGAGGAGCAGGAAAAAGCAAAAAATTTCAGAATTGCACCTTGCAATGCCGAGAAATTACAGTTTGTGCATTTACAATATTCATTGATTTTTGCCATTGAAAAACGTCCAGAAATGATTGAAGCTACTGACTGAATGAAAGGAGCTGGCATCTCACTCTCTTTGAATCTTCTTTATCATGCTAAGAGGAGCAGGAAAAAGCAAAAAATTTCAGAATTGCACCTTGCAATGCGGAGAAATTACTGTTTGTGCATTTACAATATTCATTGATTTTTGCCATTGAAAAACATCATGTTATTCATATACCAGAAATGATTGAAGCTACTGACTGAATGAAAGGAGCTGGCATCTCACTCTCTTTGAATCTTCTTTATCATGCTAAGAGGAGCAGGAAAAAGCAAAAAATTTCAGAATTGCACCTTGCAATGCGGAGAAATTACTGTTTGTGCATTTACAATATTCATTGATTTTTGCCATTGAAAAACGTCCAGAAATGATTGAAGCTACTGACTGAATGAAAGGAGCTGGCATCTTACTCTCTTTGAATCTTCTTTATCATGCTAAGAGGAGCAGGAAAAAGCAAAAAATTTCAGAATTGCATCTTGCAATGCGGAGAAATTACTGTTTGTGCATTTACAATATTCATTGATTTTTGCCATTGAAAAACGTCCAGAAATGATTGAAGCTACTGACTGAATGAAAGGAGCTGGCATCTCACTCTCTTTGAATCTTCTTTATCATGCTAAGAGGAGCAGGAAAAAGCAAAAAATTTCAGAATTGCACCTTGCAATGCGGAGAAATTACTGTTTGTGCATTTACAATATTCATTGATTTTTGCCATTGAAAAACGTCCAGAAATGATTGAAGCTACTGACTGAATGAAAGGAGCTGGAATCTCACTCTCTTTGAATCTTCTTTATCATGCTAAGAGGAGCAGGAAAAAGCAAAAAATTTCAGAATTGCAACTTGCAATGCGGAGAAATTACTGTTTGTGCATTTACAATATTCATTGATTTTTGCCATTGAAAAACATCATGTTATTCATATACCAGAAATGATTGAAGCTACTGACTGAATGAAAGGAGCTGGCATCTCACTCTCTTTGAATCTTCTTTATCATGCTAAGAGGAGCAGGAAAAAGCAAAAAATTTCAGAATTGCACCTTGCAATGCGGAGAAATTACTGTTTGTGCATTTACAATATTCATTGATTTTTGCCATTGAAAAACGTCCAGAAATGATTGAAGCTACTGACTGAATGAAAGGAGCTGGCATCTCACTCTCTTTGAATCTTTATCATGCTAAGAGGAGCAGGAAAAAGCAAAAAATTTCAGAATTGCACCTTGCAATGCGGAGAAATTACTGTTTGTGCATTTACAATATTCATTGATTTTTGCCATTGAAAAACGTCCAGAAATGATTGAAGCTACTGACTGAATGAAAGGAGCTGGCATCTCACTCTCTTTGAATCTTCTTTATCATGCTAAGAGGAGCAGGAAAAAGCAAAAAATTTCAGAATTGCACCTTGCAATGCGGAGAAATTACTGTTTGTGCATTTACAATATTCATTAATTTTTGCCATTGAAAAACATCATGTTATTCATATCCCAGAAATGTTTGAAGCTACTGACTGAATGAAAGAAGCTGGCATCTCACTCTCTTTGAATCTTCTTTATCATGCTAAGAGGAGCAGGAAAAAGCAAAAAATTTCAGAATTGCACCTTGCAATGCGGAGAAATTACTGTTTGTGCATTTACAATATTCATTGATTTTTGCCATTGAAAAACATCCAGAAATGATTGAAGCTACTGACTGAATGAAAGGAGCTGGCATCTCACTCTCTTTGAATCTTCTTTATCATGCTAAGAGGAGCAGGAAAAAGCAAAAAATTTCAGAATTGCACCTTGCAATGCGGAGAAATTACTGTTTGTGCATTTACAATATTCATTGATTTTTGCCATTGAAAAACATCATGTTATTCATATACCAGAAATGTTTGAAGCTACTGACTGAATGAAAGGAGCTGGCATCTCACTCTCTTTGAATCTTCTTTATCATGCTAAGAGGAGCAGGAAAAAGCAAAAAATTTCAGAATTGCACCTTGCAATGCGGAGAAATTACTGTTTGTGCATTTACAATATTCATTGATTTTTGCCATTGAAAAACGTCCAGAAATGATTGAAGCTACTGACTGAATGAAAGGAGCTGGCATCTCATTCTCTTTGAATCTTCTTTATCATGCTAAGAGGAGCAGGAAAATGCAAGAAATTTCAGAATTGCACCTTGCAATGCGGAGAAATTACTGTTTGTGCATTTACAATATTCATTGATTTTTGCCATTGAAAAACATCCAGAAATGATTGAAGCTACTGACTGAATGAAAGGAGCTGGCATCTCACTCTCTTTGAATCTTCTTTATCATGCTAAGAGGAGCAGGAAAAAGCAAAAAATTTCAGAATTGCACCTTGCAATGCGGAGAAATTACTGTTTGTGCATTTACAATATTCATTGATTTTTTGCCATTGAAAAACATCATGTTATTCATATACCAGAAATGATTGAAGCTACTGACTGAATGAAAGGAGCTGGCATCTCACTCTCTTTGAATCTTCTTTATCATGCTAAGAGGAGCAGGAAAAAGCAAAAAATTTCAGAATTGCACCTTGCAATGCGGAGAAATTACTGTTTGTGCATTTACAATATTCATTGATTTTTGCCATTGAAAAACGTCCAGAAATGATTGAAGCTACTGACTGAATGAAAGGAGCTGGCATCTCACTCTCTTTGAATCTTCTTTATCATGCTAAGAGGAGCAGGAAAAAGCAAAAAATTTCAGAATTGCACCTTGCAATGCGGGGAAATTACTGTTTGTGCATTTACAATATTCATTGATTTTTGCCATTGAAAAACGTCCAGAAATGATTGAAGCTACTGACTGAATGAAAGGAGCTGGCATCTCACTCTCTTTGAATCTTCTTTATCATGCTAGGATTAGCAGGAAAAAGCAAAAAATTTCAGAATTGCACCTGGCAATGTGGAGATATTACTGTTTGTGCATTTACAATATTCATTGAATTTTGCCATTGAAAAACGTCCAGAAATGTTTGAAGCTACTGACTGAATGAAAGGAGCTGGCATCTCACTCTATTTGAATCTTCTTTATCATGCTAGGATTAGCAGGAAAAAGCAAAAAATTTCAGAATTGCACCTTGCAATGTGGAGATATTACTGTTTGTGCATTTACATTATTCATTGATTTTTGCCATTGAAAAACGTCCAGAAATGTTTATACCAGAAATGTTTGAAGCTACTGACTGAATGAAAGGAGCTGGCATCTCACTCTCTTTGAATCTTCTTTATCATGCTAAGAGGAGCAGGAAAAAGCAAAAAATTTCAGAATTGCACCTTGCAATGCGGAGAAATTACTGTTTGTGCATTTACAATATTCATTGATTTTTGCCATTGAAAAACGTCCAGAAATGACTGAAGCTACTGACTGAATGAAAGGAGCTGGCATCTCACTCTCTTTGAATCTTCTTTATCATGCTAAGAGGAGCAGGAAAAAGCAAAAAATTTCAGAATTGCACCTTGCAATGCGGAGAAATTACTGTTTGTGCATTTACAATATTCATTGATTTTTGCCATTGAAAAACGTCCAGAAATGATTGAAGCTACTGACTGAATGAAAGGAGCTGGAATCTCACTCTCTTTGAATCTTCTTTATCATGCTAAGAGGAGCAGGAAAAAGCAAAAAATTTCAGAATTGCAACTTGCAATGCGGAGAAATTACTGTTTGTGCATTTACAATATTCATTGATTTTTGCCATTGAAAAACATCATGTTATTCATATACCAGAAATGATTGAAGCTACTGACTGAATGAAAGGAGCTGGCATCTCACTCTCTTTGAATCTTCTTTATCATGCTAAGAGGAGCAGGAAAAAGCAAAAAATTTCAGAATTGCACCTTGCAATGCGGAGAAATTACTGTTTGTGCATTTACAATATTCATTGATTTTTGCCATTGAAAAACGTCCAGAAATGATTGAAGCTACTGACTGAATGAAAGGAGCTGGCATCTCACTCTCTTTGAATCTTTATCATGCTAAGAGGAGCAGGAAAAAGCAAAAAATTTCAGAATTGCACCTTGCAATGCGGAGAAATTACTGTTTGTGCATTTACAATATTCATTGATTTTTGCCATTGAAAAACGTCCAGAAATGATTGAAGCTACTGACTGAATGAAAGGAGCTGGCATCTCACTCTCTTTGAATCTTCTTTATCATGCTAAGAGGAGCAGGAAAAAGCAAAAAATTTCAGAATTGCACCTTGCAATGCGGAGAAATTACTGTTTGTGCATTTACAATATTCATTAATTTTTGCCATTGAAAAACATCATGTTATTCATATCCCAGAAATGTTTGAAGCTACTGACTGAATGAAAGAAGCTGGCATCTCACTCTCTTTGAATCTTCTTTATCATGCTAAGAGGAGCAGGAAAAAGCAAAAAATTTCAGAATTGCACCTTGCAATGCGGAGAAATTACTGTTTGTGCATTTACAATATTCATTGATTTTTGCCATTGAAAAACGTCCAGAAATGATTGAAGCTACTGACTGAATGAAAGGAGCTGGCATCTCACTCTCTTTGAATCTTCTTTATCATGCTAAGAGGAGCAGGAAAAAGCAAAAAATTTCAGAATTGCACCTTGCAATGCAGAGAAATTACTGTTTGTGCATTTACAATATTCATTGATTTTTGCCATTGAAAAACATCATGTTATTCATATACCAGAAATGTTTGAAGCTACTGACTGAATGAAAGGAGCTGGCATCTCACTCTCTTTGAATCTTCTTTATCATGCTAAGAGGAGCAGGAAAAAGCAAAAAATTTCAGAATTGCACCTTGCAATGCGGAGAAATTACTGTTTGTGCATTTACAATATTCATTGATTTTTGCCATTGAAAAACATCCAGAAATGATTGAAGCTACTGACTGAATGAAAGGAGCTGGCATCTCACTCTCTTTGAATCTTCTTTATCATGCTAAGAGGAGCAGGAAAAAGCAAAAAATTTCAGAATTGCACCTTGCAATGCGGAGAAATTACTGTTTGTGCATTTACAATATTCATTGATTTTTGCCATTGAAAAACATCATGTTATTCATATACCAGAAATGATTGAAGCTACTGACTGAATGAAAGGAGCTGGCATCTCACTCTCTTTGAATCTTCTTTATCATGCTGAGGAGCAGGAAAAAGCAAAAAAATTCAGAATTGCACCTTGCAATGCGGAGAAATTACTGTTTGTGCATTTACAATATTCATTGATTTTTGCATTGAAAAACGTCCAGAAATGACTGAAGCTACTGACTGAATGAAAGGAGCTGGCATCTCACTCTCTTTGAATCTTCTTTATCATGCTAAGAGGAGCAGGAAAAAGCAAAAAATTTCAGAATTGCATCTTGCAATGCGGAGAAATTACTGTTTGTGCATTTACAATATTCATTGATTTTTGCCATTGAAAAACGTCCAGAAATTATTGAAGCTACTGACTGAATGAAAGGAGCTGGCATCTCACTCTCTTTGAATCTTCTTTATCATGCTAAGAGGAGCAGGAAAAAGCAAAAAATTTCAGAATTGCACCTTGCAATGCGGAGAAATTACTGTTTGTGCATTTACAATATTCATTGATTTTTGCCATTGAAAAACATCATGTTATTCATATACCAGAAATGATTGAAGCTACTGACTGAATGAAAGGAGCTGGCATCTCACTCTCTTTGAATCTTCTTTATCATGCTAAGAGGAGCAGGAAAAAGCAAAAAATTTCAGAATTGCACCTTGCAATGCGGAGAAATTACTGTTTGTGCATTTACAATATTCATTGATTTTTGCCATTGAAAAACGTCCAGAAATGATTGAAGCTACTGACTGAATGAAAGGAGCTGGCATCTCACTCTCTTTGAATCTTCTTTATCATGCTAAGAGGAGCAGGAAAAAGCAAAAAATTTCAGAATTGCACCTTGCAATGCGGAGAAATTACTGTTTGTGCATTTACAATATTCATTGATTTTTGCCATTGAAAAACGTCCAGAAATGATTGAAGCTACTGACTGAATGAAAGGAGCTGGCATCTCACTCTCTTTGAATCTTCTATATCATGCTAGGATTAGCAGGAAAAAGCAAAAAATTTCAGAATTGCACCCGGCAATGTGGAGATATTACTGTTTGTGCATTTACAATATTCATTGAATTTTGCCATTGAAAAACGTCCAGAAATGTTTGAAGCTACTGACTGAATGAAAGGAGCTGGCATCTCACTCTATTTGAATCTTCTTTATCATGCTAGGATTAGCAGGAAAAAGCAAAAAATTTCAGAATTGCACCTTGCAATGTGGAGATATTACTGTTTGTGCATTTACAATATTCATTGATTTTTGCCATTGAAAAACGTCCAGAAATGTTTATACCAGAAATGTTTGAAGCTACTGACTGAATGAAAGGAGCTGGCATCTCACTCTCTTTGAATCTTCTTTATCATGCTAAGAGGAGCAGGAAAAAGCAAAAAATTTCAGAATTGCACCTTGCAATGCGGAGAAATTACTGTTTGTGCATTTACAATATTCATTGATTTTTGCCATTGAAAAACGTCCAGAAATGACTGAAGCTACTGACTGAATGAAAGGAGCTGGCATCTCACTCTCTTTGAATCTTCTTTATCATGCTAAGAGGAGCAGGAAAAAGCAAAAAATTTCAGAATTGCACCTTGCAATGCGGAGAAATTACTGTTTGTGCATTTACAATATTCATTGATTTTTGCCATTGAAAAACGTCCAGAAATGATTGAAGCTACTGACTGAATGAAAGGAGCTGGCATCTCACTCTCTTTGAATCTTCTTTATCATGCTAAGAGGAGCAGGAAAAAGCAAAAAATTTCAGAATTGCACCTTGCAATGCGGAGAAATTACTGTTTGTGCATTTACAATATTCATTGATTTTTGCCATTGAAAAACGTCCAGAAATGATTGAAGCTACTGACTGAATGAAAGGAGCTGGCATCTCACTCTCTTTGAATCTTTTTTATCATGCTAAGAGGAGCAGGAAAAAGCAAAAAATTTCAGAATTGCATCTTGCAATGCGGAGAAATTACTGTTTGTGCATTTACAATATTCATTGATTTTTGCCATTGAAAAACGTCCAGAAATGATTGAAGCTACTGACTGAATGAAAGGAGCTGGCATCTCACTCTCTTTGAATCTTCTTTATCATGCTAAGAGGAGCAGGAAAAAGCAAAAAATTTCAGAATTGCACCTTGCAATGCGGAGAAATTACTGTTTGTGCATTTACAATATTCATTGATTTTTGCCATTGAAAAACGTCCAGAAATGATTGAAGCTACTGACTGAATGAAAGGAGCTGGAATCTCACTCTCTTTGAATCTTCTTTATCATGCTAAGAGGAGCAGGAAAAAGCAAAAAATTTCAGAATTGCAACTTGCAATGCGGAGAAATTACTGTTTGTGCATTTACAATATTCATTGATTTTTGCCATTGAAAAACATCATGTTATTCATATACCAGAAATGATTGAAGCTACTGACTGAATGAAAGGAGCTGGCATCTCACTCTCTTTGAATCTTCTTTATCATGCTAAGAGGAGCAGGAAAAAGCAAAAAATTTCAGAATTGCACCTTGCAATGCGGAGAAATTACTGTTTGTGCATTTACAATATTCATTGATTTTTGCCATTGAAAAACGTCCAGAAATGATTGAAGCTACTGACTGAATGAAAGGAGCTGGCATCTCACTCTCTTTGAATCTTCTTTATCATGCTAAGAGGAGCAGGAAAAAGCAAAAAATTTCAGAATTGCACCTTGCAATGCGGAGAAATTACTGTTTGTGCATTTACAATATTCATTGATTTTTGCCATTGAAAAACGTCCAGAAATGATTGAAGCTACTGACTGAATGAAAGGAGCTGGCATCTCACTCTCTTTGAATCTTCTTTATCATGCTAAGAGGAGCAGGAAAAAGCAAAAAATTTCAGAATTGCACCTTGCAATGCGGAGAAATTACTGTTTGTGCATTTACAATATTCATTAATTTTTGCCATTGAAAAACATCATGTTATTCATATCCCAGAAATGTTTGAAGCTACTGACTGAATGAAAGAAGCTGGCATCTCACTCTCTTTGAATCTTCTTTATCATGCTAAGAGGAGCAGAAAAAGCAAAAAATTTCAGAATTGCACCTTGCAATGCGGAGAAATTACTGTTTGTGCATTTACAATATTCATTGATTTTTGCCATTGAAAAACGTCCAGAAATGATTGAAGCTACTGACTGAATGAAAGGAGCTGGCATCTCACTCTCTTTGAATCTTCTTTATCATGCTAAGAGGAGCAGGAAAAAGCAAAAAATTTCAGAATTGCACCTTGCAATGCGGAGAAATTACTGTTTGTGCATTTACAATATTCATTGATTTTTGCCATTGAAAAACATCATGTTATTCATATACCAGAAATGTTTGAAGCTACTGACTGAATGAAAGGAGCTGGCATCTCACTCTCTTTGAATCTTCTTTATCATGCTAAGAGGAGCAGGAAAAAGCAAAAAATTTCAGAATTGCACCTTGCAATGCGGAGAAATTACTGTTTGTGCATTTACAATATTCATTGATTTTTGCCATTGAAAAACGTCCAGAAATGATTGAAGCTACTGACTGAATGAAAGGAGCTGGCATCTCACTCTCTTTGAATCTTCTTTATCATGCTAAGAGGAGCAGGAAAATTCAAGAAATTTCAGAATTGCACCTTGCAATGCGGAGAAATTACTGTTTGTGCATTTACAATATTCATTGATTTTTGCCATTGAAAAACATCCAGAAATGATTGAAGCTACTGACTGAATGAAAGGAGCTGGCATCTCACTCTCTTTGAATCTTCTTTATCATGCTAAGAGGAGCAGGAAAAAGCCAAAAATTTCAGAATTGCACCTTGCAATGCGGAGAAATTACTGTTTGTGCATTTACAATATTCATTGATTTTTGCCATTGAAAAACATCATGTTATTCATATACCAGAAATGATTGAAGCTACTGACTGAATGAAAGGAGCTGGCATCTCACTCTCTTTGAATCTTCTTTATCATGCAAAGAGGAGCAGGAAAAAGCAAAAAATTTCAGAATTGCACCTTGCAATGCGGAGAAATTACTGTTTGTGCATTTACAATATTCATTGATTTTTGCCATTGAAAAACGTCCAGAAATGATTGAAGCTACTGACTGAATGAAAGGAGCTGGCATCTCACTCTCTTTGAATCTTCTTTATCATGCTAAGAGGAGCAGGAAAAAGCAAAAAATTTCAGAATTGCACCTTGCAATGCGGAGAAATTACTGTTTGTGCATTTACAATATTCATTGATTTTTGCCATTGAAAAACGTCCAGAAATGATTGAAGCTACTGACTGAATGAAAGGAGCTGGCATCTCACTCTCTTTGAATCTTCTTTATCATGCTAAGAGGAGCAGGAAAAAGCAAAAAATTTCAGAATTGCACCTTGCAATGCGGAGAAATTACTGTTTGTGCATTTACAATATTCATTGATTTTTGCCATTGAAAAACGTCCAGAAATGATTGAAGCTACTGACTGAATGAAAGGAGCTGGCATCTCACTCTCTTTGAATCTTCTTTATCATGCTAAGAGGAGCAGGAAAAAGCAAAAAATTTCAGAATTGCACCTTGCAATGCGGAGAAATTACTGTTTGTGCATTTACAATATTCATTGATTTTTGCCATTGAAAAACATCATGTTATTCATATACCAGAAATGTTTGAAGCTACTGACTGAATGAAAGGAGCTGGCATCTCACTCTCTTTGAATCTTCTTTATCATGCTAAGAGGAGCAGGAAAAAGCAAAAAATTTCAGAATTGCACCTTGCAATGCGGAGAAATTACTGTTTGTGCATTTACAATATTCATTGATTTTTGCCATTGAAAAACGTCCAGAAATGATTGAAGCTACTGACTGAATGAAAGGAGCTGGCATCTCACTCTCTTTGAATCTTCTTTATCATGCTAAGAGGAGCAGGAAAAGGCAAAAAATTTCAGAATTGCACCTTGCAATGCGGAGAAATTACTCTTTGTGCATTTACAATATTCATTGATTTTTGCCATTGAAAAACATCATGTTATTCATATACCAGAAATGTTAGAAGCTACTGACTGAATGAAAGGAGCTGGCATCTCACTCTCTTTGAATCTTCTTTATCATGCTAAGAGGAGCAGGAAAAAGCAAAAATTTTCAGAATTGCACCTTGCAATGCGAATAAATTACTGTTTGTGCATTTACAATATTCATTGATTTTTGCCATTGAAAAACATCATGTTATTCATATACCAGAAATGATTGAAACTACTGACTGAATGAAAGGAGCTGGCATCTCACTCTCTTTGAATCTTCTTTATCATGCTAAGAGGAGCAGGAAAAAGCAAAAAATTTCAGAATTGCACCTTGCAATGCGGAGAAATTACTGTTTGTGCATTTACAATATTCATTGATTTTTGCCATTGAAAAACATCATGTTATTCATATACCAGAAATGATTGAAGCTACTGACTGAATGAAAGGAGCTGGCATCTCACTCTCTTTGAATCTTCTTTATCATGCTAAGAGGAGCAGGAAAAAGCAAAAAATTTCAGAATTGCACCTCGCAATGCGGAGAAATTACTGTTTGTGCATTTACAATATTCATTGATTTTTGCCATTGAAAAACGTCCAGAAATGATTGAAGCTACTGACTGAATGAAAGGAGCTGGCATCTCACTCTCTTTGAATCTTCTTTATCATGCTAAGAGGAGCAGGAAAAAGCAAAAAATTTCAGAATTGCACCTTGCAATGCGGAGAAATTACTGTTTGTGCATTTACAATATACATTGATTTTTGCCATTGAAAAACGTCCAGAAATGATTGAAGCTACTGACTGAATGAAAGGAGCTGGCATCTCACTCTCTTTGAATCTTCTTTATCATGCTAAGAGGAGCAGGAAAAAGCAAAAAATTTCAGAATTGCACCTTGCAATGCGGAGAAATTACTGTTTGTGCATTTACAATATACATTGATTTTTGCCATTGAAAAACGTCCAGAAATGATTGAAGCTACTGACTGAATGAAAGGAGCTGGCATCTCACTCTCTTTGAATCTTCTTTATCATGCTAAGAGGAGCAGGAAAAAGCAAAAAATTTCAGAATTGCACCTTGCAATGCGGAGAAATTACTGTTTGTGCATTTACAATATTCATTGATTTTTGCCATTGAAAAACGTCCAGAAATGATTGAAGCTACTGACTGAATGAAAGGAGCTGGCATCTCACTCTTGAATCTTCTTTATCATGCTAAGAGGAGCAGGAAAAAGCAAAAAATTTCAGAATTGCACCTTGCAATGCGGAGAAATTACTGTTTGTGCATTTACAATATTCATTGATTTTTGCCATTGAAAAACGTCCAGAAATGATTGAACCTACCGACTGAATGAAAGGAGCTGGCATCTCACTCTCTTTGAATCTTCTTTATCATGCTAAGAGGAGCAGGAAAAAGCAAAAAATTTCAGAATTGCACCTTGCAATGCGGAGAAATTACTGTTTGTGCATTTACAATATTCATTGATTTTTGCCATTGAAAAACGTCCAGAAATGATTGAAGCTACTGACTGAATGAAAGGAGCTGGCATCTCACTCTCTTTGAATCTTCTTTATCATGCTAAGAGGAGCAGGAAAAAGCAAAAAATTTCAGAATTGCACCTTGCAATGCGGAGAAATTACTGTTTGTGCATTTACAATATTCATTGATTTTTGCCATTGAAAAACGTCCAGAAATGATTGAAGCTACTGACTGAATGAAAGGAGCTGGCATCTCACTCTCTTTGAATCTTCTTTATCATGCTAAGAGGAGCAGGAAAAAGCAAAAAATTTCAGAATTGCACCTTGCAATGCGGAGAAATTACTGTTTGTGCATTTACAATATTCATTGATTTTTGCCGTTGAAAAACGTCCAGAAATGATTGAAGCTACTGACTGAATGAAAGGAGCTGGCATCTCACTCTCTTTGAATCTTCTTTATCATGCTAAGAGGAGCAGGAAAAAGCAAAAAATTTCAGAATTGCACCTTGCAATGCGGAGAAATTACTGTTTGTGCATTTACAATATTCATTGATTTTTGCCATTGAAAAACATCCAGAAATGATTGAAGCTACTGACTGAATGAAAGGAGCTGGCATCTCACTCTCTTTGAATCTTCTTTATCATGCTAAGAGGAGCAGGAAAAAGCAAAAAATTTCAGAATTGCACCTTGCAATGCGGAGAAATTACTGTTTGTGCATTTACAATATTCATTGATTTTTGCCATTGTTAAACATCATGTTATTCATATACCAGAAATGATTGAAGCTACTGACTGAATGAAAGGAGCTGGCATCTCACTCTCTTTGAATCTTCTTTATCATGCTAAGAGGAGCAGGAAAAAGCAAAAAATTTCAGAATTGCACCTTGCAATGCGGAGAAATTACTGTTTGTGCATTTACAATATTCATTGATTTTTGCCATTGAAAAACGTCCAGAAATGTTTGAAGCTACTGACTGAATGAAAGGAGCTGGCATCTCACTCTCTTTGAATCTTCTTTATCATGCTAAGAGGAGCAGGAAAAAGCAAAAAATTTCAGAATTGCACCTTGCAATGCGGAGAAATTACTGTTTGTGCATTTACAATATTCATTGATTTTTGCCATTGAAAAACATCATGTTATTCATATACCAGAAATGATTGAAGCTACTGACTGAATGAAAGGAGCTGGCATCTCACTCTCTTTGAATCTTCTTTATCATGCTAAGAGGAGCAGGAAAAAGCAAAAAATTTCAGAATTGCACCTTGCAATGCGGAGAAATTACTGTTTGTGCATTTACAATATTCATTGATTTTTGCCATTGAAAAACGTCCAGAAATGATTGAAGCTACTGACTGAATTAAAGGAGCTGGCATCTCACTCTCTTTGAATCTTCTTTATCATGCTAAGAGGAGCAGGAAAAAGCAAAAAATTTCAGAATTGCACCTTGCAATGCGGAGAAATTACTGTTTGTGCATTTACAATATTCATTGATTTTTGCCATTGAAAAACATCATGTTATTCATATACCAGAAATGATTGAAGCTACTGACTGAATGAAAGGAGCTGGCATCTCACTCTCTTTGAATCTTCTTTTTCATGCTAAGAGGAGCAGGAAAAAGCAAAAAATTTCAGAATTGCACCTTGCAATGCGGAGAAATTACTGCTTGTGCATTTACAATATTCATTGATTTTTGCCATTGAAAAACGTCCAGAAATGATTGAAGCTACTGACTGAATGAAAGGAGCTGGCATCTCACTCTCTTTGAATCTTCTTTATCATGCTAAGAGGAGCAGGAAAAAGCAAAAAATTTCAGAATTGCACCTTGCAATACGGAGAAATTACTGTTTGTGCATTTACAATATTCATTGATTTTTGCCATTGAAAAACGTCCAGAAATGATTGAAGCTACTGACTGAATGAAAGGAGCTGGCATCTCACTCTGTTTGAATCTTCTTTATCATGCTAAGAGGAGCAGGAAAAAGCAAAAAATTTCAGAATTGCACCTTGCAATGCGGAGAAATTACTGTTTGTGCATTTACAATATTCATTGATTTTTGCCATTGAAAAACGTCCAGAAATGATTGAAGCTACTGACTGAATGAAAGGAGCTGGCATCTCACTCTCTTTGAATCTTCTTTATCATGCAAAGAGGAGCAGGAAAAAGCAAAAAATTTCAGAATTGCACCTTGCAATGCGGAGAAATTACTGTTTGTGCATTTACAATATTCATTGATTTTTGCCGTTGAAAAACGTCCAGAAATGATTGAAGCTACTGACTGAATGAAAGGAGCTGGCATCTCACTCTCTTTGAATCTTCTTTATCATGCTAAGAGGAGCAGGAAAAAGCAAAAAATTTCAGAATTGCACCTTGCAATGCGGAGAAATTACTGTTTGTGCATTTACAATATTCATTGATTTTTGCCATTGAAAAACATCCAGAAATGATTGAAGCTACTGACTGAATGAAAGGAGCTGGCATCTCACTCTCTTTGAATCTTCTTTATCATGCTAAGAGGAGCAGGAAAAAGCAAAAAATTTCAGAATTGCACCTTGCAATGCGGAGAAATTACTGTTTGTGCATTTACAATATTCATTGATTTTTGCCATTGTTAAACATCATGTTATTCATATACCAGAAATGATTGAAGCTACTGACTGAATGAAAGGAGCTGGCATCTCACTCTCTTTGAATCTTCTTTATCATGCTAAGAGGAGCAGGAAAAAGCAAAAAATTTCAGAATTGCACCTTGCAATGCGGAGAAATTACTGTTTGTGCATTTACAATATTCATTGATTTTTGCCATTGAAAAATGTCCAGAAATGTTTGAAGCTACTGACTGAATGAAAGGAGCTGGCATCTCACTCTCTTTGAATCTTCTTTATCATGCTAAGAGGAGCAGGAAAAAGCAAAAAATTTCAGAATTGCACCTTGCAATGCGGAGAAATTACTGTTTGTGCATTTACAATATTCATTGATTTTTGCCATTGAAAAACGTCCAGAAATGATTGAAGCTACTGACTGAATGAAAGGAGCTGGCATCTCACTCTCTTTGAATCTTCTTTATCATGCTAAGAGGAGCAGGAAAATGCAAAAAATTTCAGAATTGCTCCTTGCAATGCGGAGAAATTACTGTTTGTGCATTTACAATATTCATTGATTTTTGCCATTGAAAAACATCATGTTATTCATATACCAGAAATGTTTGAAGCTACTGACTGAATGAAAGGAGCTGGCATGTCACTCTCTTTGAATCTTCTTTATCATGCTAAAAGGAGCAGGAAAAAGCAAAAAATTTCAGAATTGCACCTTGCAATGCGGAGAAATTACTGTTTGTGCATTTACAATATTCATTGATTTTTGCCATTGAAAAACGTCCAGAAATGATTGAAGCTACTGACTGAATGAAAGGAGCTGGCATCTCACTCTCTTTGAATCTTCTTTATCATGCTAAGAGGAGCAGGAAAAAGCAAAAAATTTCAGAATTGCACCTTGCAATGCGGAGAAATTACTGTTTGTGCATTTACAATATTCATTGATTTTTGCCATTGAAAAACATCATGTTATTCATATACCAGAAATGATTGAAGCTACTGACTGAATGAAAGGAGCTGGCATCTCACTCTCTTTGAATCTTCTTTATCATGCTAAGAGGAGCAGGAAAAAGCAAAAAATTTCAGAATTGCACCTTGCAATGCGGAGAAATTACTGTTTGTGCATTTACAATATTCATTGATTTTTGCCATTGAAAAACGTCCAGAAATGATTGAAGCTACTGACTGAATGAAAGGAGCTGGCATCTCACTCTCTCTGAATCTTCTTTATCATGCTAAGAGGAGCAGGAAAAAGCAAAAAATTTCAGAATTGCACCTTGCAATGCGGAGAAATTACTGTTTGTGCATTTACAATATTCATTGATTTTTGCCATTGAAAAACATCATGTTATTCATATACCAGAAATGTTTGAAGCTACTGACTGAATGAAAGGAGCTGGCATCTCACTCTCTTTGAATCTTCTTTATCATGCTAAGAGGAGCAGGAAAAAGCAAAAAATTTCAGAATTGCACCTTGCAATGCGGAGAAATTACTGTTTGTGCATTTACAATATTCATTGATTTTTGCCATTGAAAAACGTCCAGAAATGATTGAAGCTACTGACTGAATGAAAGGAGCTGGCATCTCACTCTCTTTGAATCTTCTTTATCATGCTAAGAGGAGCAGGAAAAGGCAAAAAATTTCAGAATTGCACCTTGCAATGCGGAGAAATTACTCTTTGTGCATTTACAATATTCATTGATTTTTGCCATTGAAAAACATCATGTTATTCATATACCAGAAATGTTAGAAGCTACTGACTGAATGAAAGGAGCTGGCATCTCACTCTCTTTGAATCTTCTTTATCATGCTAAGAGGAGCAGGAAAAAGCAAAAAATTTCAGAATTGCACCTTGCAATGCGAATAAATTACTGTTTGTGCATTTACAATATTCATTGATTTTTGCCATTGAAAAACATCATGTTATTCATATACCAGAAATGATTGAAACTACTGACTGAATGAAAGGAGCTGGCATCTCACTCTCTTTGAATCTTCTTTATCATGCTAAGAGGAGCAGGAAAAAGCAAAAAATTTCAGAATTGCACCTTGCAATGCGGAGAAATTACTGTTTGTGCATTTACAATATTCATTGATTTTTGCCATTGAAAAACATCATGTTATTCATATACCAGAAATGATTGAAGCTACTGACTGAATGAAAGGAGCTGGCATCTCACTCTCTTTGAATCTTCTTTATCATGCTAAGAGGAGCAGGAAAAAGCAAAAAATTTCAGAATTGCACCTCGCAATGCGGAGAAATTACTGTTTGTGCATTTACAATATTCATTGATTTTTGCCATTGAAAAACGTCCAGAAATGATTGAAGCTACTGACTGAATGAAAGGAGCTGGCATCTCACTCTCTTTGAATCTTCTTTATCATGCTAAGAGGAGCAGGAAAAAGCAAAAAATTTCAGAATTGCACCTTGCAATGCGGAGAAATTACTGTTTGTGCATTTACAATATACATTGATTTTTGCCATTGAAAAACGTCCAGAAATGATTGAAGCTACTGACTGAATGAAAGGAGCTGGCATCTCACTCTCTTTGAATCTTCTTTATCATGCTAAGAGGAGCAGGAAAAAGCAAAAAATTTCAGAATTGCACCTTGCAATGCGGAGAAATTACTGTTTGTGCATTTACAATGTACATTGATTTTTGCCATTGAAAAACGTCCAGAAATGATTGAAGCTACTGACTGAATGAAAGGAGCTGGCATCTCACTCTCTTTGAATCTTCTTTATCATGCTAAGAGGAGCAGGAAAAAGCAAAAAATTTCAGAATTGCACCTTGCAATGCGGAGAAATTACTGTTTGTGCATTTACAATATTCATTGATTTTTGCCATTGAAAAACGTCCAGAAATGATTGAAGCTACTGACTGAATGAAAGGAGCTGGCATCTCACTCTTGAATCTTCTTTATCATGCTAAGAGGAGCAGGAAAAAGCAAAAAATTTCAGAATTGCACCTTGCAATGCGGAGAAATTACTGTTTGTGCATTTACAATATTCATTGATTTTTGCCATTGAAAAACGTCCAGAAATGATTGAACCTACCGACTGAATGAAAGGAGCTGGCATCTCACTCTCTTTGAATCTTCTTTATCATGCTAAGAGGAGCAGGAAAAAGCAAAAAATTTCAGAATTGCACCTTGCAATGCGGAGAAATTACTGTTTGTGCATTTACAATATTCATTGATTTTTGCCATTGAAAAACGTCCAGAAATGATTGAAGCTACTGACTGAATGAAAGGAGCTGGCATCTCACTCTCTTTGAATCTTCTTTATCATGCTAAGAGGAGCAGGAAAAAGCAAAAAATTTCAGAATTGCACCTTGCAATGCGGAGAAATTACTGTTTGTGCATTTACAATATTCATTGATTTTTGCCATTGAAAAACGTCCAGAAATGATTGAAGCTACTGACTGAATGAAAGGAGCTGGCATCTCACTCTCTTTGAATCTTCTTTATCATGCTAAGAGGAGCAGGAAAAAGCAAAAAATTTCAGAATTGCACCTTGCAATGCGGAGAAATTACTGTTTGTGCATTTACAATATTCATTGATTTTTGCCGTTGAAAAACGTCCAGAAATGATTGAAGCTACTGACTGAATGAAAGGAGCTGGCATCTCACTCTCTTTGAATCTTCTTTATCATGCTAAGAGGAGCAGGAAAAAGCAAAAAATTTCAGAATTGCACCTTGCAATGCGGAGAAATTACTGTTTGTGCATTTACAATATTCATTGATTTTTGCCATTGAAAAACATCCAGAAATGATTGAAGCTACTGACTGAATGAAAGGAGCTGGCATCTCACTCTCTTTGAATCTTCTTTATCATGCTAAGAGGAGCAGGAAAAAAGCAAAAAATTTCAGAATTGCACCTTGCAATGCGGAGAAATTACTGTTTGTGCATTTACAATATTCATTGATTTTTGCCATTGTTAAACATCATGTTATTCATATACCAGAAATGATTGAAGCTACTGACTGAATGAAAGGAGCTGGCATCTCACTCTCTTTGAATCTTCTTTATCATGCTAAGAGGAGCAGGAAAAAGCAAAAAATTTCAGAATTGCACCTTGCAATGCGGAGAAATTACTGTTTGTGCATTTACAATATTCATTGATTTTTGCCATTGAAAAACGTCCAGAAATGTTTGAAGCTACTGACTGAATGAAAGGAGCTGGCATCTCACTCTCTTTGAATCTTCTTTATCATGCTAAGAGGAGCAGGAAAAAGCAAAAAATTTCAGAATTGCACCTTGCAATGCGGAGAAATTACTGTTTGTGCATTTACAATATTCATTGATTTTTGCCATTGAAAAACATCATGTTATTCATATACCAGAAATGATTGAAGCTACTGACTGAATGAAAGGAGCTGGCATCTCACTCTCTTTGAATCTTCTTTATCATGCTAAGAGGAGCAGGAAAAAGCAAAAAATTTCAGAATTGCACCTTGCAATGCGGAGAAATTACTGTTTGTGCATTTACAATATTCATTGATTTTTGCCATTGAAAAACGTCCAGAAATGATTGAAGCTACTGACTGAATTAAAGGAGCTGGCATCTCACTCTCTTTGAATCTTCTTTATCATGCTAAGAGGAGCAGGAAAAAGCAAAAAATTTCAGAATTGCACCTTGCAATGCGGAGAAATTACTGTTTGTGCATTTACAATATTCATTGATTTTTGCCATTGAAAAACATCATGTCATTCATATACCAGAAATGATTGAAGCTACTGACTGAATGAAAGGAGCTGGCATCTCACTCTCTTTGAATCTTCTTTTTCATGCTAAGAGGAGCAGGAAAAAGTAAAAAATTTCAGAATTGCACCTTGCAATGCGGAGAAATTACTGTTTGTGCATTTACAATATTCATTGATTTTTGCCATTGAAAAACGTCCAGAAATGATTGAAGCTACTGACTGAATGAAAGGAGCTGGCATCTCAGTCTCTTTGAATCTTCTTTATCATGCTAAGAGGAGCAGGAAAAAGCAATAAATTTCAGAATTGCACCTTGCAATGCGGAGAAATTACTGCTTGTGCATTTACAATATTCATTGATTTTGCCATTGAAAAACGTCCAGAAATGATTGAAGCTACTGACTGAATGAAAGGAGCTGGCATCTCACTCTCTTTGAATCTTCTTTATCATGCTAAGAGGAGCAGGAAAAAGCAAAAAATTTCAGAATTGCACCTTGCAATACGGAGAAATTACTGTTTGTGCATTTACAATATTCATTGATTTTTGCCATTAAAAAACGTCCAGAAATGATTGAAGCTACTGACTGAATGAAAGGAGCTGGCATCTCACTCTGTTTGAATCTTCTTTATCATGCTAAGAGGAGCAGGAAAAAGCAAAAAATTTCAGAATTGCACCTTGCAATGCGGAGAAATTACTGTTTGTGCATTTACAATATTCATTGATTTTTGCCATTGAAAAACGTCCAGAAATGATTGAAGCTACTGACTGAATGAAAGGAGCTGGCATCTCACTCTCTTTGAATCTTCTTTATCATGCTAAGAGGAGCAGGAAAAAGCAAAAAATTTCAGAATTGCACCTTGCAATGCGGAGAAATTACTGTTTGTGCATTTACAATATTCATTGATTTTTGCCGTTGAAAAACGTCCAGAAATGATTGAAGCTACTGACTGAATGAAAGGAGCTGGCATCTCACTCTCTTTGAATCTTCTTTATCATGCTAAGAGGAGCAGGAAAAAGCAAAAAATTTCAGAATTGCACCTTGCAATGCGGAGAAATTACTGTTTGTGCATTTACAATATTCATTGATTTTTGCCATTGAAAAACATCCAGAAATGATTGAAGCTACTGACTGAATGAAAGGAGCTGGCATCTCACTCTCTTTGAATCTTCTTTATCATGCTAAGAGGAGCAGGAAAAAGCAAAAAATTTCAGAATTGCACCTTGCAATGCGGAGAAATTACTGTTTGTGCATTTACAATATTCATTGATTTTTGCCATTGTTAAACATCATGTTATTCATATACCAGAAATGATTGAAGCTACTGACTGAATGAAAGGAGCTGGCATCTCACTCTCTTTGAATCTTCTTTATCATGCTAAGAGGAGCAGGAAAAAGCAAAAAATTTCAGAATTGCACCTTGCAATGCGGAGAAATTACTGTTTGTGCATTTACAATATTCATTGATTTTTGCCATTGAAAAATGTCCAGAAATGTTTGAAGCTACTGACTGAATGAAAGGAGCTGGCATCTCACTCTCTTTGAATCTTCTTTATCATGCTAAGAGGAGCAGGAAAAAGCAAAAAATTTCAGAATTGCACCTTGCAATGCGGAGAAATTACTGTTTGTGCATTTACAATATTCATTGATTTTTGCCATTGAAAAACGTCCAGAAATGATTGAAGCTACTGACTGAATGAAAGGAGCTGGCATCTCACTCTCTTTGAATCTTCTTTATCATGCCAAGAGGAGCAGGAAAATGCAAAAAATTTCAGAATTGCTCCTTGCAATGCGGAGAAATTACTGTTTGTGCATTTACAATATTCATTGATTTTTGCCATTGAAAAACATCATGTTATTCATATACCAGAAATGTTTGAAGCTACTGACTGAATGAAAGGAGCTGGCATGTCACTCTCTTTGAATCTTCTTTATCATGCTAAAAGGAGCAGGAAAAAGCAAAAAATTTCAGAATTGCACCTTGCAATGCGGAGAAATTACTGTTTGTGCATTTACAATATTCATTGATTTTTGCCATTGAAAAACGTCCAGAAATGATTGAAGCTACTGACTGAATGAAAGGAGCTGGCATCTCACTCTCTTTGAATCTTCTTTATCATGCTAAGAGGAGCAGGAAAAAGCAAAAAATTTCAGAATTGCACCTTGCAATGCGGAGAAATTACTGTTTGTGCATTTACAATATTCATTGATTTTTGCCATTGAAAAACATCATGTTATTCATATACCAGAAATGATTGAAGCTACTGACTGAATGAAAGGAGCTGGCATCTCACTATCTTTGAATCTTCTTTATCATGCTAAGAGGAGCAGGAAAAAGCAAAAAATTTCAGAATTGCACCTTGCAATGCGGAGAAATTACTGTTTGTGCATTTACAATATTCATTGATTTTTGCCATTGAAAAACGTCCAGAAATGATTGAAGCTACTGACTGAATGAAAGGAGCTGGCATCTCACTCTCTTTGAATCTTCTTTATCATGCTAAGAGGAGCAGGAAAAAGCAAAAAATTTCAGAATTGCACCTTGCAATGCGGAGAAATTACTGTTTGTGCATTTACAATATTCATTGATTTTTGCCATTGAAAAACATCATGTTATTCATATACCAGAAATGTTTGAAGCTACTGACTGAATGAAAGGAGCTGGCATCTCACTCTCTTTGAATCTTCTTTATCATGCTAAGAGGAGCAGGAAAAAGCAAAAAATTTCAGAATTGCACCTTGCAATGCGGAGAAATTACTGTTTGTGCATTTACAATATTCATTGATTTTTGCCATTGAAAAACGTCCAGAAATGATTGAAGCTACTGACTGAATGAAAGGAGCTGGCATCTCACTCTCTTTGAATCTTCTTTATCATGCTAAGAGGAGCAGGAAAAGGCAAAAAATTTCAGAATTGCACCTTGCAATGCGGAGAAATTACTCTTTGTGCATTTACAATATTCATTGATTTTTGCCATTGAAAAACCATGTTATTCATATACCAGAAATGTGTGAAGCTACTGACTGAATGAAAGGAGCTGGCATCTCACTCTCTTTGAATCTTCTTTATCATGCTAAGAGGAGCAGGAAAAAGCAAAAAATTTCAGAATTGCACCTTGCAATGCGAATAAATTACTGTTTGTGCATTTACAATATTCATTGATTTTTGCCATTGAAAAACATCATGTTATTCATATACCAGAAATGATTGAAGCTACTGACTGAATGAAAGGAGCTGGCATCTCACTCTCTTTGAATCTTCTTTATCATGCTAAGAGGAGCAGGAAAAAGCAAAAAATTTCAGAATTGCACCTTGCAATGCGGAGAAATTACTGTTTGTGCATTTACAATATTCATTGATTTTTGCCATTGAAAAACATCATGTTATTCATATACCAGAAATGATTGAAGCTACTGACTGAATGAAAGGAGCTGGCATCTCACTCTCTTTGAATCTTCTTTATCATGCTAAGAGGAGCAGGAAAAAGCAAAAAATTTCAGAATTGCACCTCGCAATGCGGAGAAATTACTGTTTGTGCATTTACAATATTCATTGATTTTTGCCATTGAAAAACGTCCAGAAATGATTGAAGCTACTGACTGAATGAAAGGAGCTGGCATCTCACTCTCTTTGAATCTTCTTTATCATGCTAAGAGGAGCAGGAAAAAGCAAAAAATTTCAGAATTGCACCTTGCAATGCGGAGAAATTGCTGTTTGTGCATTTACAAAATTCATTGATTTTTGCCATTGAAAAACATCATGTTATTCATATACCAGAAATGTTTGAAGCTACTGACTGAATGAAAGGAGCTGGCATCTCACTCTCTTTGAATCTTCTTTATCATGCTAAGAGGAGCAGGAAAAAGCAAAAAATTTCAGAATTGCACCTTGCAATGCGGAGAAATTACTGTTTGTGCATTTACAATATTCATTGATTTTTGCCATTGAAAAACGTCCAGAAATGATTGAAGCTACTGACTGAATGAAAGGAGCTGGCATCTCACTCTCTTTGAATCTTCTTTATCATGCTAAGAGGAGCAGGAAAAAGCAAAAAATTTCAGAATTGCACCTTGCAATGCGGAGAAATTACTGTTTGTGCATTTACAATATACATTGATTTTTGCCATTGAAAAACGTCCAGAAATGATTGAAGCTACTGACTGAATGAAAGGAGCTGGCATCTCACTCTCTTTGAATCTTCTTTATCATGCTAAGAGGAGCAGGAAAAAGCAAAAAATTTCAGAATTGCACCTTGCAATGCGGAGAAATTACTGTTTGTGCATTTACAATATACATTGATTTTTGCCATTGAAAAACGTCCAGAAATGATTGAAGCTACTGACTGAATGAAAGGAGCTGGCATCTCACTCTCTTTGAATCTTCTTTATCATGCTAAGAGGAGCAGGAAAAAGCAAAAAATTTCAGAATTGCACCTTGCAATGCGGAGAAATTACTGTTTGTGCATTTACAATATTCATTGATTTTTGCCATTGAAAAACGTCCAGAAATGATTGAAGCTACTGACTGAATGAAAGGAGCTGGCATCTCACTCTCTTTGAATCTTCTTTATCATGCTAAGAGGAGCAGGAAAAAGCAAAAAATTTCAGAATTGCACCTTGCAATGCGGAGAAATTACTGTTTGTGCATTTACAATATTCATTGATTTTTGCCATTGAAAAACGTCCAGAAATGATTGAACCTACCGACTGAATGAAAGGAGCTGGCATCTCACTCTCTTTGAATCTTCTTTATCATGCTAAGAGGAGCAGGAAAAAGCAAAAAATTTCAGAATTGCACCTTGCAATGCGGAGAAATTACTGTTTGTGCATTTACAATATTCATTGATTTTTGCCATTGAAAAACGTCCAGAAATGATTGAAGCTACTGACTGAATGAAAGGAGCTGGCATCTCACTCTCTTTGAATCTTCTTTATCATGCTAAGAGGAGCAGGAAAAAGCAAAAAATTTCAGAATTGCACCTTGCAATGCGGAGAAATTACTGTTTGTGCATTTACAATATACATTGATTTTTGCCATTGAAAAACGTCCAGAAATGATTGAAGCTACTGACTGAATGAAAGGAGCTGGCATCTCACTCTCTTTGAATCTTCTTTATCATGCTAAGAGGAGCAGGAAAAAGCAAAAAATTTCAGAATTGCACCTTGCATTGCGGAGAAATTACTGTTTGTGCATTTACAATATACATTGATTTTTGCCATTGAAAAACGTCCAGAAATGATTGAAGCTACTGACTGAATGAAAGGAGCTGGCATCTCACTCTCTTTGAATCTTCTTTATCATGCTAAGAGGAGCAGGAAAAAGCAAAAAATTTCAGAATTGCACCTTGCAATGCGGAGAAATTACTGTTTGTGCATTTACAATATTCATTGATTTTTGCCATTGAAAAACGTCCAGAAATGATTGAAGCTACTGACTGAATGAAAGGAGCTGGCATCTCACTCTCTTTGAATCTTCTTTATCATGCTAAGAGGAGCAGGAAAAAGCAAAAAATTTCAGAATTGCACCTTGCAATGCGGATAAATTACTGTTTGTGCATTTACAATATTCATTGATTTTTGCCTTTGAAAAACGTCCAGAAATGATTGAACCTACCGACTGAATGAAAGGAGCTGGCATCTCACTCTCTTTGAATCTTCTTTATCATGCTAAGAGGAGCAGGAAAAAGCAAAAAATTTCAGAATTGCACCTTGCAATGCGGAGAAATTACTGTTTGTGCATTTACAATATTCATTGATTTTTGCCATTGAAAAACGTCCAGAAATGATTGAAGCTACTGACTGAATGAAAGGAGCTGGCATCTCACTCTCTTTGAATCTTGTTTATCATGCTAAGAGGAGCAGGAAAAAGCAAAAAATTTCAGAATTGCACCTTGCAATGCGGAGAAATTACTGTTTGTGCATTTACAATATTCATTGATTTTTGCCATTGAAAAACATCATGTTATTCATATACCAGAAATGTTTGAAGCTACTGACTGAATGAAAGGAGCTGGCATGTCACTCTCTTTGAATCTTCTTTATCATGCTAAGAGGAGCAGGAAAAAGCAAAAAATTTCAGAATTGCACCTTGCAATGCGGAGAAATTACTGTTTGTGCATTTACAATATTCATTGATTTTTGCCATTGAAAAACGTCCAGAAATGATTGAAGCTACTGACTGAATGAAAGGAGCTGGCATCTCACTCTCTTTGAATCTTCTTTATCATGCTAAGAGGAGCAGGAAAAAGCAAAAAATTTCAGAATTGCACCTTGCAATGCGGAGAAATTACTGTTTGTGCATTTACAATATTCATTGATTTTTGCCATTGAAAAACATCATGTTATTCATATACCAGAAATGATTGAAGCTACTGACTGAATGAAAGGAGCTGGCATCTCACTCTCTTTGAATCTTCTTTATCATGCTAAGAGGAGCAGGAAAAAGAAAAAAATTTCAGAATTGCACCTTGCAATGCGGAGAAATTACTGTTTGTGCATTTACAATATTCATTGATTTTTGCCATTGAAAAACGTCCAGAAATGATTGAAGCTACTGACTGAATGAAAGGAGCTGGCATCTCACTCTCTTTGAATCTTCTTTATCATGCTAAGAGGAGCAGGAAAAAGCAAAAAATTTCAGAATTGCACCTTGCAATGCGGAGAAATTACTGTTTGTGCATTTACAATATTCATTGATTTTTGCCATTGAAAAACATCATGTTATTCATATACCAGAAATGTTTGAAGCTACTGACTGAATGAAAGGAGCTGGAATCTCACTCTCTTTGAATCTTCTTTATCATGCTAAGAGGAGCAGGAAAAAGCAAAAAATTTCAGAATTGCACCTTGCAATGCGGAGAAATTACTGTTTGTGCATTTACAATATTCATTGATTTTTGCCATTGAAAAACGTCCAGAAATGATTGAAGCTACTGACTGAATGAAAGGAGCTGGCATCTCACTCTCTTTGAATCTTCTTTATCATGCTAAGAGGAGCAGGAAAAGGCAAAAAATTTCAGAATTGCACCTTGCAATGCGGAGAAATTACTGTTTGTGCATTTACAATATTCATTGATTTTTGCCATTGAAAAACATCATGTTATTCATATACCAGAAATGTTTGAAGCTACTGACTGAATGAAAGGAGCTGGCATCTCACTCTCTTTGAATCTTCTTTATCATGCTAAGAGGAGCAGGAAAAACCAAAAAATTTCAGAATTGCACCTTGCAATGCGAATAAATTACTGTTTGTGCATTTACAATATTCATTGATTTTTGCCATTGAAAAACATCATGTTATTCATATACCAGAAATGATTGAAGCTACTGACTGAATGAAAGGAGCTGGCATCTCACTCTCTTTGAATCTTCTTTATCATGCTAAGAGGAGCAGGAAAAAGCAAAACATTTCAGAATTGCACCTTGCAATGCGGAGAAATTACTGTTTGTGCATTTACAATATTCATTGATTTTTGCCATTGAAAAACATCATGTTATTCACATACCAGAAATGATTGAAGCTACTGACTGAATGAAAGGAGCTGGCATCTCACTCTCTTTGAATCTTCTTTATCATGCTAAGAGGAGCAGGAAAAAGCAAAAAATTTCAGAATTGCACCTCGCAATGCGGAGAAATTACTGTTTGTGCATTTACAATATTCATTGATTTTTGCCATTGAAAAACGTCCAGAAATGATTGAAGCTACTGACTGAATGAAAGGAGCTGGCATCTCACTGTCTTTGAATCTTCTTTATCATGCTAAGAGGAGCAGGAAAAAGCAAAAAATTTCAGAATTGCACCTTGCAATGCGGAGAAATTGCTGTTTGTGCATTTACAAAATTCATTGATTTTTGCCATTGAAAAACATCATGTTATTCATATACCAGAAATGTTTGAAGCTACTGACTGAATGAAAGGAGCTGGCATCTCACTCTCTTTGAATCTTCTTTATCATGCTAAGAGGAGCAGGAAAAAGCAAAAAATTTCAGAATTGCACCTTGCAATGCGGAGAAATTACTGTTTGTGCATTTACAATATTCATTGATTTTTGCCATTGAAAAACGTCCAGAAATGATTGAAGCTACTGACTGAATGAAAGGAGCTGGCATCTCACTCTCTTTGAATCTTCTTTATCATGCTAAGAGGAGCAGGAAAAAGCAAAAAATTTCAGAATTGCACCTTGCAATGCGGAGAAATTACTGTTTGTGCATTTACAATATACATTGATTTTTGCCATTGAAAAACGTCCAGAAATGATTGAAGCTACTGACTGAATGAAAGGAGCTGGCATCTCACTCTCTTTGAATCTTCTTTATCATGCTAAGAGGAGCAGGAAAAAGCAAAAAATTTCAGAATTGCACCTTGCAATGCGGAGAAATTACTGTTTGTGCATTTACAATATTCATTGATTTTTGCCGTTGAAAAAAGTCCAGAAATGATTGAAGCTACTGACTGAATGAAAGGAGCTGGCATCTCACTCTCTTTGAATCTTCTTTATCATGCTAAGAGGAGCAGGAAAAAGCAAAAAATTTCAGAATTGCACCTTGCAATGCGGAGAAATTACTGTTTGTGCATTTACAATATTCATTGATTTTTGCCATTGAAAAACATCATGTTATTCATATACCAGAAATGATTGAAGCTACTGACTGAATGAAAGGAGCTGGCATCTCACTCTCTTTGAATCTTCTTTATCATGCTAAGAGGAGCAGGAAAAAGCAAGAAATTTCAGAATTGCACCTTGCAATGCGGAGAAATTACTGTTTGTGCATTTACAATATTCATTGATTTTTGCCATTGAAAAACATCATGTTATTCATATACCAGAAATGTTTGAAGCTACTGACTGAATGAAAGGAGCTGGCATCTCACTCTCTTTGAATCTTCTTTATCATGCTAAGAGGAGCAGGAAAAAGCAAAAAATTTCAGAATTGCACCTTGCAATGTGGAGAAATTACTGTTTGTGCATTTACAATATTCATTGATTTTTACCATTGAAAAACGTCCAGAAATGATTGAAGCTACTGACTGAATGAAAGTAGCTGCCATCTCACTCTCTTTGAATCTTTTTTATCATGCTAAGAGGAGCAGGAAAAAGCAAAAAATTTCAGACTTGCACCTTGCAATGCGGAGAAATTACTGTTTGTGCATTTACAATATTCATTGATTTTTGCCTTTGAAAAACATCATGTTATTCATATACCAGAAATGTTTGAAGCTACTGACTGAATGAAAGGAGCTGGCATCTCACTCTCTTTGAATCTTCTTTATCATGCTAAGAGGAGCAGGAAAAAGCAAAAAATTTCAGAATTGCACCTTGCAATGCGGAGAAATTACTGTTTGTGCATTTACAATATTCATTGATTTTTGCCATTGAAAAACGTCCAGAAATGATTGAAGCTACTGACTGAATGAAAGGAGCTGGCATCTCACTCTCTTTGAATCTTCTTTATCATGCTAAGAGGAGCAGGAAAAAGCAAAAAATTTCAGAATTGCACCTTGCAATGCGGAGAAATTACTGTTTGTGCATTTACAATATTCATTGATTTTTGCCATTGAAAAACGTCCAGAAATGATTGAAGCTACTGACTGAATGAAAGGAGCTGGCATCTCACTCTCTTTGAATCTTCTTTATCATGCTAAGAGGAGCAGGAAAAAGCAAAAAATTTCAGAATTGCACCTTGCAATGCGGAGAAATTACTGTTTGTGCATTTACAATATTCATTGATTTTTGCCATTGAAAAACATGTAATTCATATACCAGAAATGTTTGAAGCTACTGACTGAATGAAAGGAGCTGGCACCTCACTCTCTTTGAATCTTCTTTATCATGCTAAGAGGAGCGGGAAAAAGCAAAAAATTTCAGAATTGCACCTTGCAATGCGGAGAAATTACTGTTTGTGCATTTACAATATTCATTGATTTTTGCCATTGAAAAACGTCCAGAAATGATTGAAGGTACTGACTGAATGAAAGGAGCTGGCATCTCACTCTCTTTGAATCTTCTTTATCATGCTAAGAGGAGCAGGAAAAAGCAAAAAATTTCAGAATTGCACCTTGCAATGCGGAGAAATTACTGTTTGTGCATTTACAATATTCATTGATTTTTGCCATTGAAAAACGTCCAGAAATGATTGAAGCTACTGACTGAATGAAAGGAGCTGGCATGTCACTCTCTTTGAATCTTCTTTATCATGCTAAGAGGAGCAGGAAAAAGCAAAAAATTTCAGAATTGCACCTTGCAATGCGGAGAAATTACAGTTTGTGCATTTACAATATTCATTGATTTTTGCCATTGAGAAACGTCCAGAAATGATTGAAGCTACTGACTGAATGAAAGGAGCTGGCATCTCACTCTCTTTGAATCTTCTTTATCATGCTAAGTGGAACAGGAAAAAGCAAAAAATTTCAGAATTGCACCTTGCAATGCGGAGAAATTACTGTTTGTGCATTTACAATATTCATTGATTTTTGCCATTGAAAAACATCATGTTATTCATATACCAGAAATGTTTGAAGCTACTGACTGAATGAAAGGAGCTGGCATGTCACTCTCTTTGAATCTTCTTTATCATGCTAAGAGGAGCAGGAAAAAGCAAAAAATTTCAGAATTGCACCTTGCAATGCGGAGAAATTACTGTTTGTGCATTTACAATATTCATTGATTTTTGCCATTGAAAAACGTCCAGAAATGATTGAAGCTACTGACTGAATGAAAGGAGCTGGCATCTCACTCTCTTTGAATCTTCTTTATCATGCTAAGAGGAGCAGGAAAAAGCAAAAAATTTCAGAATTGCACCTTGCAATGCGGAGAAATTACTGTTTGTGCATTTACAATATTCATTGATTTTTGCCATTGAAAAACATCATGTTATTCATATACCAGAAATGATTGAAGCTACTGACTGAATGAAAGGAGCTGGCATCTCACTCTCTTTGAATCTTCTTTATCATGCTAAGAGGAGCAGGAAAAAGCAAAAAATTTCAGAATTGCACCTTGCAATGCGGAGAAATTACTGTTTGTGCATTTACAATATTCATTGATTTTTGCCATTGAAAAACGTCCAGAAATGATTGAAGCTACTGACTGAATGAAAGGAGCTGGCATCTCACTCTCTTTGAATCTTCTTTATCATGCTAAGAGGAGCAGGAAAAAGCAAAAAATTTCAGAATTGCACCTTGCAATGCGGAGAAATTACTGTTTGTGCATTTACAATATTCATTGATTTTTGCCATTGAAAAACATCATGTTATTCATATACCAGAAATGTTTGAAGCTACTGACTGAATGAAAGGAGCTGGAATCTCACTCTCTTTGAATCTTCTTTATCATGCTAAGAGGAGCAGGAAAAAGCAAAAAATTTCAGAATTGCACCTTGCAATGCGGAGAAATTACTGTTTGTGCATTTACAATATTCATTGATTTTTGCCATTGAAAAACGTCCAGAAATGATTGAAGCTACTGACTGAATGAAAGGAGCTGGCATCTCACTCTCTTTGAATCTTCTTTATCATGCTAAGAGGAGCAGGAAAAGGCAAAAAATTTCAGAATTGCACCTTGCAATGCGGAGAAATTACTGTTTGTGCATTTACAATATTCATTGATTTTTGCCATTGAAAAACATCATGTTATTCATATACCAGAAATGTTTGAAGCTACTGACTGAATGAAAGGAGCTGGCATCTCACTCTCTTTGAATCTTCTTTATCATGCTAAGAGGAGCAGGAAAAACCAAAAAATTTCAGAATTGCACCTTGCAATGCGAATAAATTACTGTTTGTGCATTTACAATATTCATTGATTTTTGCCATTGAAAAACATCATGTTATTCATATACCAGAAATGATTGAAGCTACTGACTGAATGAAAGGAGCTGGCATCTCACTCTCTTTGAATCTTCTTTATCATGCTAAGAGGAGCAGGAAAAAGCAAAACATTTCAGAATTGCACCTTGCAATGCGGAGAAATTACTGCTTGTGCATTTACAATATTCATTGATTTTTGCCATTGAAAAACATCATGTTATTCACATACCAGAAATGATTGAAGCTACTGACTGAATGAAAGGAGCTGGCATCTCACTCTCTTTGAATCTTCTTTATCATGCTAAGAGGAGCAGGAAAAAGCAAAAAATTTCAGAATTGCACCTCGCAATGCGGAGAAATTACTGTTTGTGCATTTACAATATTCATTGATTTTTGCCATTGAAAAACGTCCAGAAATGATTGAAGCTACTGACTGAATGAAAGGAGCTGGCATCTCACTCTCTTTGAATCTTCTTTATCATGCTAAGAGGAGCAGGAAAAAGCAAAAAATTTCAAAATTGCACCTTGCAATGCGGAGAAATTGCTGTTTGTGCATTTATAAAATTCATTGATTTTTGCCATTGAAAAACATCATGTTATTCATATACCAGAAATGTTTGAAGCTACTGACTGAATGAAAGGAGCTGGCATCTCACTCTCTTTGAATCTTCTTTATCATGCTAAGAGGAGCAGGAAAAAGCAAAAAATTTCAGAATTGCACCTTGCAATGCGGAGAAATTACTGTTTGTGCATTTACAATATTCATTGATTTTTGCCATTGAAAAACGTCCAGAAATGATTGAAGCTACTGACTGAATGAAAGGAGCTGGCATCTCACTCTCTTTGAATCTTCTTTATCATGCTAAGAGGAGCAGGAAAAAGCAAAAAATTTCAGAATTGCACCTTGCAATGCGGAGAAATTACTGTTTGTGCATTTACAATATACATTGATTTTTGCCATTGAAAAACGTCCAGAAATGATTGAAGCTACTGACTGAATGAAAGGAGCTGGCATCTCACTCTCTTTGAATCTTCTTTATCATGCTAAGAGGAGCAGGAAAAAGCAAAAAATTTCAGAATTGCACCTTGCAATGCGGAGAAATTACTGTTTGTGCATTTACAATATTCATTGATTTTTGCCGTTGAAAAAAGTCCAGAAATGATTGAAGCTACTGACTGAATGAAAGGAGCTGGCATCTCACTCTCTTTGAATCTTCTTTATCATGCTAAGAGGAGCAGGAAAAAGCAAAAAATTTCAGAATTGCACCTTGCAATGCGGAGAAATTACTGTTTGTGCATTTACAATATTCATTGATTTTTGCCATTGAAAAACATCATGTTATTCATATACCAGAAATGATTGAAGCTACTGACTGAATGAAAGGAGCTGGCATCTCACTCTCTTTGAATCTTCTTTATCATGCTAAGAGGAGCAGGAAAAAGCAAGAAATTTCAGAATTGCACCTTGCAATGCGGAGAAATTACTGTTTGTGCATTTACAATATTCATTGATTTTTGCCATTGAAAAACATCATGTTATTCATATACCAGAAATGTTTGAAGCTACTGACTGAATGAAAGGAGCTGGCATCTCACTCTCTTTGAATCTTCTTTATCATGCTAAGAGGAGCAGGAAAAAGCAAAAAATTTCAGAATTGCACCTTGCAATGTGGAGAAATTACTGTTTGTGCATTTACAATATTCATTGATTTTTACCATTGAAAAACGTCCAGAAATGATTGAAGCTACTGACTGAATGAAAGTAGCTGCCATCTCACTCTCTTTGAATCTTTTTTATCATGCTAAGAGGAGCAGGAAAAAGCAAAAAATTTCAGACTTGCACCTTGCAATGCGGAGAAATTACTGTTTGTGCATTTACAATATTCATTGATTTTTGCCATTGAAAAACATCATGTTATTCATATACCAGAAATGTTTGAAGCTACTGACTGAATGAAAGGAGCTGGCATCTCACTCTCTTTGAATCTTCTTTATCATGCTAAGAGGAGCAGGAAAAAGCAAAAAATTTCAGAATTGCACCTTGCAATGCGGAGAAATTACTTTTTGTGCATTTACAATATTCATTGATTTTTGCCATTGAAAAACGTCCAGAAATGATTGAAGCTACTGACTGAATGAAAGGAGCTGGCATCTCACTCTCTTTGAATCTTCTTTATCATGCTAAGAGGAGCAGGAAAAAGCAAAAAATTTCAGAATTGCACCTTGCAATGCGGAGAAATTACTGTTTGTGCATTTACAATATTCATTGATTTTTGCCATTGAAAAACGTCCAGAAATGATTGAAGCTACTGACTGAATGAAAGGAGCTGGCATCTCACTCTCTTTGAATCTTCTTTATCATGCTAAGAGGAGCAGGAAAAAGCAAAAAATTTCAGAATTGCACCTTGCAATGCGGAGAAATTACTGTTTGTGCATTTACAATATTCATTGATTTTTGCCATTGAAAAACATGTAATTCATATACCAGAAATGTTTGAAGCTACTGACTGAATGAAAGGAGCTGGCACCTCACTCTCTTTGAATCTTCTTTATCATGCTAAGAGGAGCGGGAAAAAGCAAAAAATTTCAGAATTGCACCTTGCAATGCGGAGAAATTACTGTTTGTGCATTTACAATATTCATTGATTTTTGCCATTGAAAAACGTCCAGAAATGATTGAAGGTACTGACTGAATGAAAGGAGCTGGCATCTCACTCTCTTTGAATCTTCTTTATCATGCTAAGAGGAGCAGGAAAAAGCAAAAAAATTTCAGAATTGCACCTTGCAATGCGGAGAAATTACTGTTTGTGCATTTACAATATTCATTGATTTTTGCCATTGAAAAACGTCCAGAAATGATTGAAGCTACTGACTGAATGAAAGGAGCTGGCATCTCACTCTCTTTGAATCTTCTTTATCATGCTAAGAGGAGCAGGAAAAAGCAAAAAATTTCAGAATTGCACCTTGCAATGCGGAGAAATTACAGTTTGTGCATTTACAATATTCATTGATTTTTGCCATTGAGAAACGTCCAGAAATGATTGAAGCTACTGACTGAATGAAAGGAGCTGGCATCTCACTCTCTTTGAATCTTCTTTATCATGCTAAGAGGAACAGGAAAAAGCAAAAAATTTCAGAATTGCACCTTGCAATGCGGAGAAATTACTGTTTGTGCATTTACAATATTCATTGATTTTTGCCATTGAAAAACATCATGTTATTCATATACCAGAAATGTTTGAAGCTACTGACTGAATGAAAGGAGCTGGCATCTCACTCTCTTTGAATCTTCTTTATCATGCTAAGAGGAGCAGGAAAAAGCAAGAAATTTCAGAATTGCACCTTGCAATGCGGAGAAATTACTGTTTGTGCATTTACAATATTCATTGATTTTTGCCATTGAAAAACATCATGTTATTCATATACCAGAAATGTTTGAAGCTACTGACTGAATGAAAGGAGCTGGCATCTCACTCTCTTTGAATCTTCTTTATCATGCTAAGAGGAGCAGGAAAAAGCAAAAAATTTCAGAATTGCACCTTGCAATGTGGAGAAATTACTGTTTGTGCATTTACAATATTCATTGATTTTTACCATTGAAAAACGTCCAGAAATGATTGAAGCTACTGACTGAATGAAAGTAGCTGCCATCTCACTCTCTTTGAATCTTTTTTATCATGCTAAGAGGAGCAGGAAAAAGCAAAAAATTTCAGACTTGCACCTTGCAATGCGGAGAAATTACTGTTTGTGCATTTACAATATTCATTGATTTTTGCCATTGAAAAACATCATGTTATTCATATACCAGAAATGTTTGAAGCTACTGACTGAATGAAAGGAGCTGGCATCTCACTCTCTTTGAATCTTCTTTATCATGCTAAGAGGAGCAGGAAAAAGCAAAAAATTTCAGAATTGCACCTTGCAATGCGGAGAAATTACTTTTTGTGCATTTACAATATTCATTGATTTTTGCCATTGAAAAACGTCCAGAAATGATTGAAGCTACTGACTGAATGAAAGGAGCTGGCATCTCACTCTCTTTGAATCTTCTTTATCATGCTAAGAGGAGCAGGAAAAAGCAAAAAATTTCAGAATTGCACCTTGCAATGCGGAGAAATTACTGTTTGTGCATTTACAATATTCATTGATTTTTGCCATTGAAAAACGTCCAGAAATGATTGAAGCTACTGACTGAATGAAAGGAGCTGGCATCTCACTCTCTTTGAATCTTCTTTATCATGCTAAGAGGAGCAGGAAAAAGCAAAAAATTTCAGAATTGCACCTTGCAATGCGGAGAAATTACTGTTTGTGCATTTACAATATTCATTGATTTTTGCCATTGAAAAACATGTAATTCATATACCAGAAATGTTTGAAGCTACTGACTGAATGAAAGGAGCTGGCACCTCACTCTCTGAATCTTCTTTATCATGCTAAGAGGAGCGGGAAAAAGCAAAAAATTTCAGAATTGCACCTTGCAATGCGGAGAAATTACTGTTTGTGCATTTACAATATTCATTGATTTTTGCCATTGAAAAACGTCCAGAAATGATTGAAGGTACTGACTGAATGAAAGGAGCTGGCATCTCACTCTCTTTGAATCTTCTTTATCATGCTAAGAGGAGCAGGAAAAAGCAAAAAATTTCAGAATTGCACCTTGCAATGCGGAGAAATTACTGTTTGTGCATTTACAATATTCATTGATTTTTGCCATTGAAAAACGTCCAGAAATGATTGAAGCTACTGACTGAATGAAAGGAGCTGGCATCTCACTCTCTTTGAATCTTCTTTATCATGCTAAGAGGAGCAGGAAAAAGCAAAAAATTTCAGAATTGCACCTTGCAATGCGGAGAAATTACAGTTTGTGCATTTACAATATTCATTGATTTTTGCCATTGAGAAACGTCCAGAAATGATTGAAGCTACTGACTGAATGAAAGGAGCTGGCATCTCACTCTCTTTGAATCTTCTTTATCATGCTAAGAGGAACAGGAAAAAGCAAAAAATTTCAGAATTGCACCTTGCAATGCGGAGAAATTACTGTTTGTGCATTTACAATATTCATTGATTTTTGCCATTGAAAAACATCATGTTATTCATATACCAGAAATGTTTGAAGCTACTGACTGAATGAAAGGAGCTGGCATCTCACTCTCTTTGAATCTTCTTTATCATGATAAGAGGAGCAGGAAAAAGCAAAAAATTTCAGAATTGCACCTTGCAATGCGGAGAAATTACTGTTTGTGCATTTACAATATTCATTGATTTTTGCCATTGAAAAACATCATGTTATTCATATACAAGAAATGTTTGAAGCTACTGACTGAATGAAAGGAGCTGGCATCTCAATCTCTTTGAATCTTCTTTATCATGCTAAGAGGAGCAGGAAAAAGCAAAAAATTTCAGAATTGCACCTTGCAATGTGGAGAAATTACTGTTTGTGCATTTACAATATTCATTGATTTTTACCATTGAAAAACGTCCAGAAATGATTGAAGCTACTGACTGAATGAAAGTAGCTGGCATCTCACTCTCTTTGAATCTTCTTTATCATGCTAAGAGGAGCAGGAAAAAGCAAAAAATTTCAGACTTGCACCTTGCAATGCGGAGAAATTACTATTTGTGCATTTACAATATTCATTGATTTTTGCCATTGAAAAACATCATGTTATTCATATACCAGAAATGTTTGAAGCTACTGACTGAATGAAAGGAGCTGGCATCTCACTCTCTTTGAATCTTCTTTATCATGCTAAGAGGAGCAGGAAAAAGCAAAAAATTTCAGAATTGCACCTTGCAATGCGGAGAAATTACTGTTTGTGCATTTACAATATTCATTGATTTTTGCCATTGAAAAACATCATGTTATTCATATACCAGAAATGTTTGAAGCTACTGACTGAATGAAAGGAGCTGACATCTCACTCTCTTTGAATCTTCTTTATCATGCTAAGAGGAGCAGGAAAAAGCAAAAAATTTCAGAATTGCACCTTGCAATGCGGAGAAATTACTGTTTGTGCATTTACAATATTCATTGATTTTTGCCATTGAAAAATGTCCAGAAATGATTGAAGCTACTGACTGAATGAAAGGAGCTGGCATCTCACTCTCTTTGAATCATGCTAAGAGGAGCAGGAAAAAGCAAAAAATTTCAGAATTGCACCTTGCAATGCGGAGAAATTACTGTTTGTGCATTTACAATATTCATTGATTTTTGCCATTGAAAAACATCATGTTATTCATATACCAGAAATGTTTGAAGCTACTGACTGAATGAAAGGAGCTGGCATCTCACTCTCTTTGAATCTTCTTTATCATGCTAAGAGGAGCAGGAAAAAGCAAAAAATTTTAGAATTGCACCTTGCAATGTGGAGAAATTACTGTTTGTGCATTTACAATATTCATTGATTTTTACCATTGAAAAACGTCCAGAAATGATTGAAGCTACTGACTGAATGAAAGTAGCTGGCATCTCACTCTCTTTGAATCTTCTTTATCATGCTAAGAGGAGCAGGAAAAAGCAAAAAATTTCAGACTTGCACCTTGCAATGCGGAGAAATTACTGTTTGTGCATTTACAATATTCATTGATTTTTGCCATTGAAAAACATCATGTTATTCATATACCAGAAATGTTTGAAGCTACTGACTGAATGAAAGGAGCTGGCATCTCACTCTCTTTGAATCTTCTTTATCATGCTAAGAGGAGCAGGAAAAAGCAAAAAATTTCAGAATTGCACCTTGCAATGCGGAGAAATTACTGTTTGTGCATTTACAATATTCATTGATTTTTGCCATTGAAAAACGTCCAGAAATGATTGAAGCTACTGACTGAATGAAAGGAGCTGGCATCTCACTCTCTTTGAATCTTCTTTATCATGCTAAGAGGAGCAGGAAAAAGCAAAAAATTTCAGAATTGCACCTTGCAATGCGGAGAAATTACTGTTTGTGCATTTACAATATTCATTGATTTTTGCCATTGAAAAACGTCCAGAAATGATTGAAGCTACTGACTGAATGAAAGGAGCTGGCATCTCACTCTCTTTGAATCTTCTTTATCATGCTAAGAGGAGCAGGAAAAAGCAAAAAATTTCAGAATTGCACCTTGCAATGCGGAGAAATTACTGTTTGTGCATTTACAATATTCATTGATTTTTGCCATTGAAAAACATGTTATTCATATACCAGAAATGTTTGAAGCTACTGACTGAATGAAAGGAGCTGGCACCTCACTCTCTTTGAATCTTCTTTATCATGCTAAGAGGAGCGGGAAAAAGCAAAAAATTTCAGAATTGCACCTTGCAATGCGGAAAAATTACTGTTTGTGCATTTACAATATTCATTGATTTTTGCCATTGAAAAACGTCCAGAAATGATTGAAGGTACTGACTGAATGAAAGGAGCTGGCATCTCACTCTCTTTGAATCTTCTTTATCATGCTAAGAGGAGCAGGAAAAAGCAAAAAATTTCAGAATTGCACCTTGCAATGCGGAGAAATTACTGTTTGTGCATTTACAATATTCATTGATTTTTGCCATTGAAAAACGTCCAGAAATGATTGAAGCTACTGACTGAATGAAAGGAGCTGGCATCTCACTCTCTTTGAATCTTCTTTATCATGCTAAGAGGAGCAGGAAAAAGCAAAAAATTTCAGAATTGCACCTTGCAATGCGGAGAAATTACAGTTTGTGCATTTACAATATTCATTGATTTTTGCCATTGAAAAACATCCAGAAATGATTGAAGCTACTGACTGAATGAAAGGAGCTGGCATCTCACTCTCTTTGAATCTTCTTTATCATGCTAAGAGGAGCAGGAAAAAGCAAAAAATTTCAGAATTGCACCTTGCAATGCGGAGAAATTACTGTTTGTGCATTTACAATATTCATTGATTTTTGCCATTGAAAAACATCATGTTATTCATATACCAGAAATGTTTGAAGCTACTGACTGAATGAAAGGAGCTGGCATCTCACTCTCTTTGAATCTTCTTTATCATGCTAAGAGGAGCAGGAAAAAGCAAAAAATTTCAGAATTGCACCTTGCAATGTGGAGAAATTACTGTTTGTGCATTTACAATATTCATTGATTTTTACCATTGAAAAACGTCCAGAAATGATTGAAGCTACTGACTGAATGAAAGTAGCTGGCATCTCACTCTCTTTGAATCTTCTTTATCATGCTAAGAGGAGCAGGAAAAAGCAAAAAATTTCAGACTTGCACCCTGCAATGCGGAGAAATTACTGTTTGTGCATTTACAATATTCATTGATTTTTGCCATTGAAAAACATCATGTTATTCATATACCAGAAATGTTTGAAGCTACTGACTGAATGAAAGGAGCTGGCATCTCACTCTCTTTGAATCTTCTTTATCATGCTAAGAGGAGCAGGAAAAAGCAAAAAATTTCAGACTTGCACCTTGCAATGCGGAGAAATTACTGTTTGTGCATTTACAATATTCATTGATTTTTGCCATTGAAAAACATCATGTTATTCATATACCAAAAATGTTTGAAGCTACTGACTGAATGAAAGGAACTGGCATCTCACTCTCTTTGAATCTTCTTTATCATGCTAAGAGGAGCAGGAAAAAGCAAAAAATTTCAGAATTGCACCTTGCAATGCGGAGAAATTACTGTTTGTGCATTTACAATATTCATTGATTTTTGCCATTGAAAAACGTCCAGAAATGATTGAAGGTACTGACTGAATGAAAGGAGCTGGCATCTCACTCTCTTTGAATCTTCTTTATCATTCCAAGAGGAGCAGGAGAAAGCAAAAAATTTCAGAATTGCACCTTGCAATGCGGAGAAATTACTGTTTGTGCATTTACAATATTCATTGATTTTTGCCATTGAAAAACGTCCAGAAATGATTGAAGCTACTGTCTCAATGAATGGAGCTGGCATCTCACTCTCTTTGAATCTTCTTTATCATGCTAAGAGGAGCAGGAAAAAGCAAAAAATTTCAGAATTGCACCTTGCAATGCGGAGAAATTACAGTTTGTGCATTTACAATATTCATTGATTTTTGCCATTGAAAAACGTCCAGAAATGATTGAAGCTACTGACTGAATGAAAGGAGCTGGCATCTCACTCTCTTTGAATCTTCTTTATCATGCTAAGAGGAGCAGGAAAAAGCAAAAAATTTCAGAATTGCACCTTGCAATGCGGAGAAATTACTGTTTGTGCATTTACAATATTCGTTGATTTTTGCCATTGAAAAACGTCCAGAAATGATTGAAGCTACTGACTGAATGAAAGGAGCTGGCATCTCACTCTCTTTGAATCTTCTTTATCATGCTAAGTGGAGCAGGAAAAAGCAAAAAATTTCAGAATTGCACCTTGCAATGCGGAGAAATTACAGTTTGTGCATTTACAATATTCATTGATTTTTGCCATTGAAAAACGTCCAGAAATGATTGAAGCTACTGACTGAATGAAAGGAGCTGGCATCTCACTCTCTTTGAATCTTCTTTATCATGCTAAGAGGAGCAGGAAAAAGCAAAAAATTTCAGAATTGCACCTTGCAATGCGGAGAAATTACTGTTTGTGCATTTACAATATTCATTGATTTTTGCCATTGAAAAACATGTTATTCATATACCAGAAATGTTTGAAGCTCCTGACTGAATGAAAGGAGCTGGCACCTCACTCTCTTTGAATCTTCTTTATCATGCTAAGAGGAGCAGGAAAAAGCAAAAAATTTCAGAATTGCACCTTGCAATGCGGAGAAATTACTGTTTGTGCATTTACAATATTCATTGATTTTTGCCATTGAAAAACGTCCAGAAATGATTGAAGCTACTGACTGAATGAAAGGAGCTGGCATCTCACTCTCTTTGAATCTTCTTTATCATGCTAAGAGGAGCAGGAAAAAGCAAAAAATTTCAGAATTGCACCTTGCAATGCGGAGAAATTACTGTTTGTGCATTTACAATATTCATTGATTTTTGCCATTGAAAAATGTCCAGAAATGATTGAAGCTACTGACTGAATGAAAGGAGCTGGCATCTCACTCTCTTTGAATCTTCTTTATCATGCTAAGAGGAGCAGGAAAAAGCAAAAAATTTCAGAATTGCGCCTTGCAATGCGGAGAAATTACTGTTTGTGCATTTACAAAATTCATTGATTTTTGCCATTGAAAAACATCATGTTATTCATATACCAGAAATGATTGAAGCTACTGACTGAAGGAAAGGAGCTGGCATCTCACTCTCTTTGAATCTTCTTTATCATGCTAAGAGGAGCAGGAAAAAGCAAAAAATTTCAGAATTGCACCTTGCAATGCGGAGAAATTACTGTTTGTGCATTTACAATATTCATTGATTTTTGCCATTGAAAAACGTCCAGAAATGATTGAAGCTACTGACTGAATGAAAGGAGCTGGCATCTCACTCTCTTTGAATCTTCTTTATCATGCTAAGAGGAGCAGGAAAAAGCAAAAAATTTCAGAATTGCACCTTGCAATGCGGAGAAATTACTGTTTGTGCATTTACAATATTCATTGATTTTTGCGATTGAAAAACATCATGTTATTCATATACCAGAAATGATTGAAGCTACTGACTGAATGAAAGGAGCTGGCATCTCATTCTCTTTGAATCTTCTTTATCATGCTAAGAGGAGCAGGAAAAAGTAAAAAATTTCAGAATTGCACCTTGCAATGCGGAGAAATTACTGTTTGTGCATTTACAATATTCAATGATTTTTGCCATTGAAAAACGTCCAGAAATGATTGAAGCTACTGACTGAATGAAAGGAGCTGGCATCTCACTCTCTTTGAATCTTGTTTATCATGCTAAGAGGAGCAGGAAAAAGCAAAAAATTTCAGAATTGCACCTTGCAATGCGGAGAAATTACTGTTTGTGCATTTACAATATTCATTGATTTTTGCCATTGAAAAACGTCCAGAAATGATTGAAGCTACTGACTGAATGAAAGGAGCTGGCATCTCACTCTCTTTGAATCTTCTTTATCATGCTAAGAGGAGCAGGAAAAAGCCAAAAATTTCAGAATTGCACCTTGCAATGCGGAGAAATTACTGTTTGTGCATTTACAATATTCATTGATTTTTGCTATTGAAAAACATCATGTTATTCATATACCAGAAATGATTGAAGCTACTGACTGAATGAAAGGAGCTGGCATCTCACTCTCTTTGAATCTTCTTTATCATGCTAAGAGGAGCAGGAAAAAGCAAAAAATTTCAGAATTGCACCTTGCAATGCGGAGAAATTGCAGTTTGTGCATTTACAATATTCATTGATTTTTGCCATTGAAAAACGTCCAGAAATGATTGAAGCTACTGACTGAATGAAAGGAGCTGGCATCTCACTCTCTTTGAATCTTCTTTATCATGCTAAGAGGAGCAGGAAAAAGCAAAAAATTTCAGAATTGCACCTTGCAATGCGGAAAAATTACTGTTTGTGCATTTAAAATATTCATTGATTTTTGCCATTGAAAAACATCATGTTATTCATATACCAGAAATGATTGAAGCTACTGACTGAATGAAAGGAGCTGGCATCTCACTCTCTTTGAATCTTCTTTATCATGCTAAGAGGAGCAGGAAAAAGCAAAAAATTTCAGAATTGCACCTTGCAATGCGGAGAAATTGCAGTTTGTGCATTTACAATATTCATTGATTTTTGCCATTGAAAAACGTCCAGAAATGATTGAAGCTACTGACTGAATGAAAGGAGCTGGCATCTCACTCTCTTTGAATCTTCTTTATCATGCTAAGAGGAGCAGGAAAAAGCAAAAAATTTCAGAATTGCACCTTGCAATGCGGAGAAATTACTGTTTGTGCATTTACAATATTCATTGATTTTTGCCATTGAAAAACGTCCAGAAATGATTGAAGCTACTGACTGAATGAAAGGAGCTGGCATCTCACTCTCTTTGAATCTTCTTTATCATGCTAAGAGGAGCAGGAAAAAGCAAAAAATTTCAGAATTGCACCTTGCAATGCGGAGAAATTACTGTTTGTGCATTTACAATATTCATTGATTTTTGCCATTGAAAAATGTCCAGAAATGATTGAAGCTACTGACTGAATGAAAGGAGCTGGCATCTCACTCTCTTTGAATCTTCTTTATCATGCTAAGAGGAGCAGGAAAAAGCAAAAAATTTCAGAATTGCGCCTTGCAATGCGGAGAAATTACTGTTTGTGCATTTACAAAATTCATTGATTTTTGCCATTGAAAAACATCATGTTATTCATATACCAGAAATGATTGAAGCTACTGACTGAAGGAAAGGATCTGGCATCTCACTCTCTTTGAATCTTCTTTGTCATGCTAAGAGGAGCAGGAAAAAGCAAAAAATTTCAGAATTGCACCTTGCAATGCGGAGAAATTACTGTTTGTGCATTTACAATATTCATTGATTTTTGCCATTGAAAAACGTCCAGAAATGATTGAAGCTACTGACTGAATGAAAGGAGCTGGCATCTCACTCTCTTTGAATCTTCTTTATCATGCTAAGAGGAGCAGGAAAAAGCAAAACATTTCAGAATTGCACCTTGCAATGCGGAGAAATTACTGTTTGTGCATTTACAATATTCATTGATTTTTGCGATTGAAAAACATCATGTTATTCATATACCAGAAATGATTGAAGCTACTGACTGAACGAAAGGAGCTGGCATCTCACTCTCTTTGAATCTTCTTTATCATGCTAAGAGGAGCAGGAAAAAGTAAAAAATTTCAGAATTGCACCTTGCAATGCGGAGAAATTACTGTTTGTGCATTTACAATATTCAATGATTTTTGCCATTGAAAAACGTCCAGAAATGATTGAAGCTACTGACTGAATGAAAGGAGCTGGCATCTCACTCTCTTTGAATCTTCTTTATCATGCTAAGAGGAGCAGGAAAAAGCAAAAAATTTCAGAATTGCACCTTGCAATGCGGAGAAATTACTGTTTGTGCATTTACAATATTCATTGATTTTTGCCATTGAAAAACGTCCAGAAATGATTGAAGCTACTGACTGAATGAAAGGAGCTGGCATCTCACTCTCTTTGAATCTTCTTTATCATGCTAAGAGGAGCAGGAAAAAGCAAAAAATTTCAGAATTGCACCTTGCAATGCGGAGAAATTACTGTTTGTGCATTTACAATATTCATTGATTTTTGCCATTGAAAAATGTCCAGAAATGATTGAAGCTACTGACTGAATGAAAGGAGCTGGCATCTCACTCTCTTTGAATCTTCTTTATCATGCTAAGAGGAGCAGGAAAAAGCAAAAAATTTCAGAATTGCGCCTTGCAATGCGGAGAAATTACTGTTTGTGCATTTACAAAATTCATTGATTTTTGCCATTGAAAAACATCATGTTATTCATATACCAGAAATGATTGAAGCTACTGACAGAAGGAAAGGATCTGGCATCTCACTCTCTTTGAATCTTCTTTGTCATGCTAAGAGGAGCAGGAAAAAGCAAAAAATTTCAGAATTGCACCTTGCAATGCGGAGAAATTACTGTTTGTGCATTTACAATATTCATTGATTTTTGCCATTGAAAAACGTCCAGAAATGATTGAAGCTACTGACTGAATGAAAGGAGCTGGCATCTCACTCTCTTTGAATCTTCTTTATCATGCTAAGAGGAGCAGGAAAAAGCAAAACATTTCAGAATTGCACCTTGCAATGCGGAGAAATTACTGTTTGTGCATTTACAATATTCATTGATTTTTGCGATTGAAAAACATCATGTTATTCATATACCAGAAATGATTGAAGCTACTGACTGAATGAAAGGAGCTGGCATCTCACTCTCTTTGAATCTTCTTTATCATGCTAAGAGGAGCAGGAAAAAGTAAAAAATTTCAGAATTGCACCTTGCAATGCGGAGAAATTACTGTTTGTGCATTTACAATATTCAATGATTTTTGCCATTGAAAAACGTCCAGAAATGATTGAAGCTACTGACTGAATGAAAGGAGCTGGCATCTCACTCTCTTTGAATCTTCTTTATCATGCTAAGAGGAGCAGGAAAAAGCAAAAAATTTCAGAATTGCACCTTGCAATGCGGAGAAATTACTGTTTGTGCATTTACAATATTCATTGATTTTTGCCATTGAAAAACATCATGTTATTCATATACCAGAAATGATTGAAGCTACTGACTGAATGAAAGGAGCTGGCATCTCACTCTCTTTGAATCTTCTTTATCATGCTAAGAGGAGCAGGAAAAAGCAAAAAATTTCAGAATTGCACCTTGCAATGCGGAGAAATTGCAGTTTGTGCATTTACAATATTCATTGATTTTTGCCATTGAAAAACGTCTAGAAATGATTGAAGCTACTGACTGAATGAAAGGAGCTGGCATCTCACTCTCTTTGAATCTTCTTTATCATGCTAAGAGGAGCAGGAAAAAGCAAAAAATTTCAGAATTGCACCTTGCAATGCGGAGAAATTACTGTTTGTGCATTTACAATATTCATTGATTTTTGCCATTGAAAAACGTCCAGAAATGATTGAAGCTACTGACTGAATGAAAGGAGCTGGCATCTCACTCTCTTTGAATCTTGTTTATCATGCTAAGAGGAGCAGGAAAAAGCAAAAAATTTCAGAATTGCACCTTGCAATGCGGAGAAATTACTGTTTGTGCATTTACAATATTCATTGATTTTTGCCATTGAAAAATGTGCAGAAATGATTGAAGCTACTGACTGAATGAAAGGAGCTGGCATCTCACTCTCTTTGAATCTTCTTTATCATGCTAAGAGGAGCAGGAAAAAGCAAAAAATTTCAGAATTGCGCCTTGCAATGCGGAGAAATTACTGTTTGTGCATTTACAAAATTCATTGATTTTTGCCATTGAAAAACATCATGTTATTCATATACCAGAAATGATTGAAGCTACTGACTGAAGGAAAGGATCTGGCATCTCACTCTCTTTGAATCTTCTTTGTCATGCTAAGAGGAGCAGGAAAAAGCAAAAAATTTCAGAATTGCACCTTGCAATGCGGAGAAATTACTGTTTGTGCATTTACAATATTCATTGATTTTTGCCAGTGAAAAACGTCCAGAAATGATTGAAGCTACTGACTGAATGAAAGGAGCTGGCATCTCACTCTCTTTGAATCTTCTTTATCATGCTAAGAGGAGCAGGAAAAAGCAAAACATTTCAGAATTGCACCTTGCAATGCGAAGAAATTACTGTTTGTGCATTTACAATATTCATTGATTTTTGCGATTGAAAAACATCATGTTATTCATATACCAGAAATGATTGAAGCTACTGACTGAATGAAAGGAGCTGGCATCTCACTCTCTTTGAATCTTCTTTATCATGCTAAGAGGAGCAGGAAAAAGTAAAAAATTTCAGAATTGCACCTTGCAATGCGGAGAAATTACTGTTTGTGCATTTACAATATTCAATGATTTTTGCCATTGAAAAACGTTCAGAAATGATTGAAGCTACTGACTGAATGAAAGGAGCTGGCATCTCACTCTCTTTGAATCTTCTTTATCATGCTAAGAGGAGCAGGAAAAAGCAAAAAATTTCAGAATTGCACCTTGCAATGCGGAGAAATTACTGTTTGTGCATTTACAATATTCATTGATTTTTGCCATTGAAAAACATCATGTTATTCATATACCAGAAATGATTGAAGCTACTGACTGAATGAAAGGAGCTGGCATCTCACTCTCTTTGAATCTTCTTTATCATGCTAAGAGGAGCAGGAAAAAGCAAAAAATTTCAGAATTGCACCTTGCAATGCGGAGAAATTGCAGTTTGTGCATTTACAATATTCATTGATTTTTGCCATTGAAAAACGTCCAGAAATGATTGAAGCTACTGACTGAATGAAAGGAGCTGGCATCTCACTCTCTTTGAATCTTCTTTATCATGCTAAGAGGAGCAGGAAAAAGCAAAAAATTTCAGAATTGCACCTTGCAATGCGGAGAAATTACTGTTTGTGCATTTACAATATTCATTGATTTTTGCCATTGAAAAACGTCCAGAAATGATTGAAGCTACTGACTGAATGAAAGGAGCTGGCATCTCACTCTCTTTGAATCTTCTTTATCATGCTAAGAGGAGCAGGAAAAAGCAAAAAATTTCAGAATTGCACCTTGCAATGCGGAGAAATTACTGTTTGTGCATTTACAATATTCATTGATTTTTGCCATTGAAAAATGTCCAGAAATGATTGAAGCTACTGACTGAATGAAAGGAGCTGGCATCTCACTCTCTTTGAATCTTCTTTATCATGCTAAGAGGAGCAGGAAAAAGCAAAAAATTTCAGAATTGCGCCTTGCAATGCGGAGAAATTACTGTTTGTGCATTTACAAAATTCATTGATTTTTGCCATTGAAAAACATCATGTTATTCATATACCAGAAATGATTGAAGCTACTGACTGAAGGAAAGGATCTGGCATCTCACTCTCTTTGAATCTTCTTTGTCATGCTAAGAGGAGCAGGAAAAAGCAAAAAATTTCAGAATTGCACCTTGCAATGCGGAGAAATTACTGTTTGTGCATTTACAATATTCATTGATTTTTGCCATTGAAAAACGTCCAGAAATGATTGAAGCTACTGACTGAATGAAAGGAGCTGGCATCTCACTCTCTTTGAATCTTCTTTATCATGCTAAGAGGAGCAGGAAAAAGCAAAACATTTCAGAATTGCACCTTGCAATGCGGAGAAATTACTGTTTGTGCATTTACAATATTCATTGATTTTTGCGATTGAAAAACATCATGTTATTCATATACCAGAAATGATTGAAGCTACTGACTGAATGAAAGGAGATGGCATCTCACTCTCTTTGAATCTTCTTTATCATGCTAAGAGGAGCAGGAAAAAGTAAAAAATTTCAGAATTGCACCTTGCAATGCGGAGAAATTACTGTTTGTGCATTTACAATATTCAATGATTTTTGCCATTGAAAAACGTCCAGAAATGATTGAAGCTACTGACTGAATGAAAGGAGCTGGCATCTCACTCTCTTTGAATCTTCTTTATCATGCTAAGAGGAGCAGGAAAAAGCAAAAAATTTCAGAATTGCACCTTGCAATGCGGAGAAATTACTGTTTGTGCATTTACAATATTCATTGATTTTTGCCATTGAAAAACGTCCAGAAATGATTGAAGCTACTGACTGAATGAAAGGAGCTGGCATCTCACTCTCTTTGAATCTTCTTTATCATGCTAAGAGGAGCAGGAAAAAGCAAAAAATTTCAGAATTGCACCTTGCAATGCGGAGAAATTACTGTTTGTGCATTTACAATATTCATTGATTTTTGCCATTGAAAAACATCATGTTATTCATATACCAGAAATGATTGAAGCTACTGACTGAATGAAAGGAGCTGGCATCTCACTCTCTTTGAATCTTCTTTATCATGCTAAGAGGAGCAGGAAAAAGTAAAAAATTTCAGAATTGCACCTTGCAATGCGGAGAAATTACTGTTTGTGCATTTATAATATTCAATGATTTTTGCCATTGAAAAACGTCCAGAAATGATTGAAGCTACTGACTGAACGAAAGGAGCTGGCATCTCACTCTCTTTGAATCTTCTTTATCATGCTAAGAGGAGCAGGAAAAAGCAAAAAATTTCAGAATTGCACCTTGCAATGCGGAGAAATTACTGTTTGTGCATTTACAATATTCATTGATTTTTGCCATTGAAAAACATCATGTTATTCATATACCAGAAATGTTTGAAGCTACTGACTGAATGAAAGGAGCTGGCATCTCACTCTCTTTGAATCTTCTTTATCATGCTAAGAAGAGCAGGAAAAAGCAAAAAATTTCAGAATTGCACCTTGCAATGCGGAGAAATTACTGTTTGTGCATTTACAATATTCAATGATTTTTGCCATTGAAAAACGTCCAGAAATGATTGAAGCTACTGACTGAATGAAAGGAGCTGGCATCTCACTCTCTTTGAATCTTGTTTATCATGCTAAGAGGAGCAGGAAAAAGCAAAAAATTTCAGAATTGCACCTTGCAATGCGGAGAAATTACTGTTTGTGCATTTACAATATTCATTGATTTTTGCCATTGAAAAACGTCCAGAAATGATTGAAGCTACTGACTGAATGAAAGGAGCTGGCATCTCACTCTCTTTGAATCTTCTTTATCATGCTAAGAGGAGCAGGAAAAAGCAAAAAATTTCAGAATTGCACCTTGCAATGCGGAGAAATTACTGTTTGTGCATTTACAATATTCATTGATTTTTGCTATTGAAAAACATCATGTTATTCATATACCAGAAATGATTGAAGCTACTGACTGAATGAAAGGAGCTGGCATCTCACTCTCTTTGAATCTTCTTTATCATGCTAAGAGGAGCAGGAAAAAGCAAAAAATTTCAGAATTGCACCTTGCAATGCGGAGAAATTATAGTTTGTGCATTTACAATATTCATTGATTTTTGCCATTGAAAAACGTCCAGAAATGATTGAAGCTACTGACTGAATGAAAGGAGCTGGCATCTCACTCTCTTTGAATCTTCTTTATCATGCTAAGAGGAGCAGGAAAAAGCAAAAAATTTCAGAATTGCACCTTGCAATGCGGAGAAATTACTGTTTGTGCATTTACAATATTCATTGATTTTTGCCATTGAAAAACGTCCAGAAATGATTGAAGCTACTGACTGAATGAAAGGAGCTGGCATCTCACTCTCTTTGAATCTTCTTTATCATGCTAAGAGGAGCAGGAAAAAGCAAAAAATTTCAGAATTGCACCTTGCAATGCGGAGAAATTACTGTTTGTGCATTTACAATATTCATTGATTTTTGCTATTGAAAAACATCATGTTATTCATATACCAGAAATGATTGAAGCTACTGACTGAATGAAAGGAGCTGGCATCTCACTCTCTTTGAATCTTCTTTATCATGCTAAGAGGAGCAGGAAAAAGCAAAAAATTTCAGAATTGCACCTTGCAATGCGGAGAAATTACAGTTTGTGCATTTACAATATTCATTGATTTTTGCCATTGAAAAGCGTCCAGAAATGATTGAAGCTACTGACTGAATGAAAGGAGCTGGCATCTCACTCTCTTTGAATCTTCTTTATCATGCTAAGAGGAGCAGGAAAAAGCAAAAAATTTCAGAATTGCACCTTGCAATGCAGAGAAATTACTGTTTGTGCATTTACAATATTCATTGATTTTTGCCATTGAAAAATGTCCAGAAATGATTGAAGCTACTGACTGAATGAAAGGAGCTGGCATCTCACTCTCTTTGAATCTTCTTTATCATGCTAAGAGGAGCAGGAAAAAGCAAAAAATTTCAGAATTGCGCCTTGCAATGCGGAGAAATTACTGTTTGTGCATTTACAAAATTCATTGATTTTTGCCATTGAAAAACATCATGTTATTCATATACCAGAAATGATTGAAGCTACTGACTGAAGGAAAGGAGCTGGCATCTCACTCTCTTTGAATCTTCTTTATCATGCTAAGAGGAGCAGGAAAAAGCAAAAAATTTCAGAATTGCACCTTGCAATGCGGAGAAATTACTGTTTGTGCATTTACAATATTCATTGATTTTTGCCATTGAAAAACGTCCAGAAATGATTGAAGCTACTGACTGAATGAAAGGAGCTGGCATCTCACTCTCTTTGAATCTTCTTTATCATGCTAAGAGGAGCAGGAAAAAGCAAAAAATTTCAGAATTGCACCTTGCAATGCGGAGAAATTACTGTTTGTGCATTTACAATATTCATTGATTTTTGCGATTGAAAAACATCATGTTATTCATATACCAGAAATGATTGAAGCTACTGACTGAATGAAAGGAGCTGGCATCTCATTCTCTTTGAATCTTCTTTATCATGCTGAGGAGCAGGAAAAAGTAAAAAATTTCAGAATTGCACCTTGCAATGCGGAGAAATTACTGTTTGTGCATTTACAATATTCAATGATTTTTGCCATTGAAAAACGTCCAGAAATGATTGAAGCTACTGACTGAATGAAAGGAGCTGGCATCTCACTCTCTTTGAATCTTGTTTATCATGCTAAGAGGAGCAGGAAAAAGCAAAAAATTTCAGAATTGCACCTTGCAATGCGGAGAAATTACTGTTTGTGCATTTACAATATTCATTGATTTTTGCCATTGAAAAACGTCCAGAAATGATTGAAGCTACTGACTGAATGAAAGGAGCTGGCATCTCACTCTCTTTGAATCTTCTTTATCATGCTAAGAGGAGCAGGAAAAAGCCAAAAATTTCAGAATTGCACCTTGCAATGCGGAGAAATTACTGTTTGTGCATTTACAATATTCATTGATTTTTGCTATTGAAAAACATCATGTTATTCATATACCAGAAATGATTGAAGCTACTGACTGAATGAAAGGAGCTGGCATCTCACTCTCTTTGAATCTTCTTTATCATGCTAAGAGGAGCAGGAAAAAGCAAAAAATTTCAGAATTGCACCTTGCAATGCGGAGAAATTGCAGTTTGTGCATTTACAATATTCATTGATTTTTGCCATTGAAAAACGTCCAGAAATGATTGAAGCTACTGACTGAATGAAAGGAGCTGGCATCTCACTCTCTTTGAATCTTCTTTATCATGCTAAGAGGAGCAGGAAAAAGCAAAAAATTTCAGAATTGCACCTTGCAATGCGGAGAAATTACTGTTTGTGCATTTACAATATTCATTGATTTTTGCCATTGAAAAACATCATGTTATTCATATACCAGAAATGATTGAAGCTACTGACTGAATGAAAGGAGCTGGCATCTCACTCTCTTTGAATCTTCTTTATCATGCTAAGAGGAGCAGGAAAAAGCAAAAAATTTCAGAATTGCACCTTGCAATGCGGAGAAATTGCAGTTTGTGCATTTACAATATTCATTGATTTTTGCCATTGAAAAACGTCCAGAAATGATTGAAGCTACTGACTGAATGAAAGGAGCTGGCATCTCACTCTCTTTGAATCTTCTTTATCATGCTAAGAGGAGCAGGAAAAAGCAAAAAATTTCAGAATTGCACCTTGCAATGCGGAGAAATTACTGTTTGTGCATTTACAATATTCATTGATTTTTGCCATTGAAAAACGTCCAGAAATGATTGAAGCTACTGACTGAATGAAAGGAGCTGGCATCTCACTCTCTTTGAATCTTCTTTATCATGCTAAGAGGAGCAGGAAAAAGCAAAAAATTTCAGAATTGCACCTTGCAATGCGGAGAAATTACTGTTTGTGCATTTACAATATTCATTGATTTTTGCCATTGAAAAATGTCCAGAAATGATTGAAGCTACTGACTGAATGAAAGGAGCTGGCATCTCACTCTCTTTGAATCTTCTTTATCATGCTAAGAGGAGCAGGAAAAAGCAAAAAATTTCAGAATTGCACCTTGCAATGCGGAGAAATTACTGTTTGTGCATTTACAATATTCATTGATTTTTGCGATTGAAAAACATCATGTTATTCATATACCAGAAATGATTGAAGCTACTGACTGAATGAAAGGAGCTGGCATCTCATTCTCTTTGAATCTTCTTTATCATGCTGAGGAGCAGGAAAAAGTAAAAAATTTCAGAATTGCACCTTGCAATGCGGAGAAATTACTGTTTGTGCATTTACAATATTCAATGATTTTTGCCATTGAAAAACGTCCAGAAATGATTGAAGCTACTGACTGAATGAAAGGAGCTGGCATCTCACTCTCTTTGAATCTTGTTTATCATGCTAAGAGGAGCAGGAAAAAGCAAAAAATTTCAGAATTGCACCTTGCAATGCGGAGAAATTACTGTTTGTGCATTTACAATATTCATTGATTTTTGCCATTGAAAAACGTCCAGAAATGATTGAAGCTACTGACTGAATGAAAGGAGCTGGCATCTCACTCTCTTTGAATCTTCTTTATCATGCTAAGAGGAGCAGGAAAAAGCCAAAAATTTCAGAATTGCACCTTGCAATGCGGAGAAATTACTGTTTGTGCATTTACAATATTCATTGATTTTTGCTATTGAAAAACATCATGTTATTCATATACCAGAAATGATTGAAGCTACTGACTGAATGAAAGGAGCTGGCATCTCACTCTCTTTGAATCTTCTTTATCATGCTAAGAGGAGCAGGAAAAAGCAAAAAATTTCAGAATTGCACCTTGCAATGCGGAGAAATTGCAGTTTGTGCATTTACAATATTCATTGATTTTTGCCATTGAAAAACGTCCAGAAATGATTGAAGCTACTGACTGAATGAAAGGAGCTGGCATCTCACTCTCTTTGAATCTTCTTTATCATGCTAAGAGGAGCAGGAAAAAGCAAAAAATTTCAGAATTGCACCTTGCAATGCGGAGAAATTACTGTTTGTGCATTTACAATATTCATTGATTTTTGCCATTGAAAAACATCATGTTATTCATATACCAGAAATGATTGAAGCTACTGACTGAATGAAAGGAGCTGGCATCTCACTCTCTTTGAATCTTCTTTATCATGCTAAGAGGAGCAGGAAAAAGCAAAAAATTTCAGAATTGCACCTTGCAATGCGGAGAAATTGCAGTTTGTGCATTTACAATATTCATTGATTTTTGCCATTGAAAAACGTCCAGAAATGATTGAAGCTACTGACTGAATGAAAGGAGCTGGCATCTCACTCTCTTTGAATCTTCTTTATCATGCTAAGAGGAGCAGGAAAAAGCAAAAAATTTCAGAATTGCACCTTGCAATGCGGAGAAATTACTGTTTGTGCATTTACAATATTCATTGATTTTTGCCATTGAAAAACGTCCAGAAATGATTGAAGCTACTGACTGAATGAAAGGAGCTGGCATCTCACTCTCTTTGAATCTTCTTTATCATGCTAAGAGGAGCAGGAAAAAGCAAAAAATTTCAGAATTGCACCTTGCAATGCGGAGAAATTACTGTTTGTGCATTTACAATATTCATTGATTTTTGCCATTGAAAAATGTCCAGAAATGATTGAAGCTACTGACTGAATGAAAGGAGCTGGCATCTCACTCTCTTTGAATCTTATTTATCATGCTAAGAGGAGCAGGAAAAAGCAAAACATTTCAGAATTGCACCTTGCAATGCGGAGAAATTACTGTTTGTGCATTTACAATATTCATTGATTTTTGCGATTGAAAAACATCATGTTATTCATATACCAGAAATGATTGAAGCTACTGACTGAATGAAAGGAGCTGGCATCTCACTCTCTTTGAATCTTCTTTATCATGCTAAGAGGAGCAGGAAAAAGTAAAAAATTTCAGAATTGCACCTTGCAATGCGGAGAAATTACTGTTTGTGCATTTACAATATTCAATGATTTTTGCCATTGAAAAACGTCCAGAAATGATTGAAGCTACTGACTGAATGAAAGGAGCTGGCATCTCACTCTCTTTGAATCTTCTTTATCATGCTAAGAGGAGCAGGAAAAAGCAAAAAATTTCAGAATTGCACCTTGCAATGCGGAGAAATTACTGTTTGTGCATTTACAATATTCATTGATTTTTGCCATTGAAAAACGTCCAGAAATGATTGAAGCTACTGACTGAATGAAAGGAGCTGGCATCTCACTCTCTTTGAATCTTCTCTATCATGCTAAGAGGAGCAGGAAAAAGCAAAACATTTCAGAATTGCACCTTGCAATGCGGAGAAATTACTGTTTGTGCATTTACAATATTCATTGATTTTTGCGATTGAAAAATATCATGTTATTCATATACCAGAAATGATTGAAGCTACTGACTGAATGAAAGGAGCTGGCATCTCACTCTCTTTGAATCTTCTTTATCATGCTAAGAGGAGCAGGAAAAAGTAAAAAATTTCAGAATTGCACCTTGCAATGCGGAGAAATTACTGTTTGTGCATTTACAATATTCAATGATTTTTGCCATTGAAAAACGTCCAGAAATGATTGAAGCTACTGACTGAATGAAAGGAGCTGGCATCTCACTCTCTTTGAATCTTGTTTATCATGCTAAGAGGAGCAGGAAAAAGCAAAAAATTTCAGAATTGCACCTTGCAATGCGGAGAAATTACTGTTTGTGCATTTACAATATTCATTGATTTTTGCCATTGAAAAACGTCCAGAAATGATTGAAGCTACTGACTGAATGAAAGGAGCTGGCATCTCACTCTCTTTGAATCTTCTTTATCATGCTAAGAGGAGCAGGAAAAAGCAAAAAATTTCAGAATTGCACCTTGCAATGCGGAGAAATTACTGTTTGTGCATTTACAATATTCATTGATTTTTGCTATTGAAAAACATCATGTTATTCATATACCAGAAATGATTGAAGCTACTGACTGAATGAAAGGAGCTGGCATCTCACTCTCTTTGAATCTTCTTTATCATGCTAAGAGGAGCAGGAAAAAGCAAAAAATTTCAGAATTGCACCTTGCAATGCGGAGAAATTATAGTTTGTGCATTTACAATATTCATTGATTTTTGCCATTGAAAAACGTCCAGAAATGATTGAAGCTACTGACTGAATGAAAGGAGCTGGCATCTCACTCTCTTTGAATCTTCTTTATCATGCTAAGAGGAGCAGGAAAAAGCAAAAAATTTCAGAATTGCACCTTGCAATGCGGAGAAATTACTGTTTGTGCATTTACAATATTCATTGATTTTTGCCATTGAAAAACGTCCAGAAATGATTGAAGCTACTGACTGAATGAAAGGAGCTGGCATCTCACTCTCTTTGAATCTTCTTTATCATGCTAAGAGGAGCAGGAAAAAGCAAAAAATTTCAGAATTGCACCTTGCAATGCGGAGAAATTACTGTTTGTGCATTTACAATATTCATTGATTTTTGCTATTGAAAAACATCATGTTATTCATATACCAGAAATGATTGAAGCTACTGACTGAATGAAAGGAGCTGGCATCTCACTCTCTTTGAATCTTCTTTATCATGCTAAGATGAGCAGGAAAAAGCAAAAAATTTCAGAATTGCACCTTGCAATGCGGAGAAATTACAGTTTGTGCATTTACAATATTCATTGATTTTTGCCATTGAAAAGCGTCCAGAAATGATTGAAGCTACTGACTGAATGAAAGGAGCTGGCATCTCACTCTCTTTGAATCTTCTTTATCAACGCAAGAGGAGCAGGAAAAAGCAAAAAATTTCAGAATTGCACCTTGCAATGCGGAGAAATTACTGTTTGTGCATTTACAATATTCATTGATTTTTGCCATTGAAAAACGTCCAGAAATGATTGAAGGTACTGACTGAAAGAAAGGAGCTGGCATCTCACTCTCTTTGAATCTTCTTTATCATGCTAAGAGGAGCAGGAAAAAGCAAAAAATTTCAGAATTGCACCTTGCAATGCGGAGAAATTACTGTTTGTGCATTTACAATATTCATTGATTTTTGCCATTGAAAAACGTCCAGAAATGATTGAAGCTACTGACTGAATGAAAGGAGCTGGCATCTCACTATCTTTGAATCTTCTTTATCATGCTAAGAGGAGCAGGAAAAAGCAAAAAATTTCAGAATTGCACCTTGCAATGCGGAGAAATTACTGTTTGTGCATTTACAATATTCATTGATTTTTGCCATTGAAAAATGTCCAGAAATGATTGAAGCTACTGACTGAATGAAAGGAGCTGGCATCTCACTCTCTTTGAATCTTCTTTATCATGCTAAGAGGAGCAGGAAAAAGCAAAAAATTTCAGAATTGCGCCTTGCAATGCGGAGAAATTACTGTTTGTGCATTTACAAAATTCATTGATTTTTGCCATTGAAAAATATCATGTTATTCATATACCAGAAATGATTGATGTTTTTCAATGGCAAAAATCAATGAATATTGTAAATGCACAAACAGTAATTTCTCCGCATTGCAAGGTGTAATTCTGAAATTTTTTGCTTTTTCCTGCTAATCCTAGCATGATAAAGAAGATTCAAAGAGAGTGAGATGCCAGCTCCTTTCATTCAGTCAGTAGCTTCAAACATTTCTGGACGTTTTTCAATGGCAAAAATCAATGAATATTGTAAATGCACAAACAGTAATATCTCCACATTGCAAGGTGCAATTCTGAAATTTTTTGCTTTTTCCTGTTAATCCTAGCATGATAAAGAAGATTTAAAGAGAGTGAGATGCCAGCTCCTTTCATTCAGTCAGTAGCTTCAAACATTTCTGGTATATGAAAAACATGTTTTTCAATGGCAAAAATCAATGAATATTGTAAATGCACAAACAGTAATATCTCCACATTGCAAGGTGCAATTCTGAAATTTTTTGCTTTTTCCTGCTAATCCTAGCATGATAAAGAAGATTCAAAGAGAGTGAGATGCCAGCTCCTTTCATTCAGTCAGTAGCTTCAAACATTTCTGGTATATGAAAAACATGTTTTTCAATGGCAAAAATCAATGAATATTGTAAATGCACAAACAGTAATATCTCCACATTGCAAGGTGCAATTCTGAAATTTTTTGCTTTTTCCTGCTAATCCTAGCATGGTAAAGAAGATTCAAAGAGAGTGAGATGCCAGCTCCTTTCATTCAGTCAGTAGCTTCAAACATTTCTGGACGTTTTTCAATGGCAAAAATCAATGAATATTGTAAATGCACAAACAGTAATATCTCCACATTGCAAGGTGCAATTCTGAAATTTTTTGCTTTTTCCTGCTAATCCTAGCATGATAAAGAAGATTCAAAGAGAGTGAGATGCCAGCTCCTTTCATTCAGTCAGTAGCTTCAAACATTTCTGGACGTTTTTCAATGGCAAAAATCAATGAATATTGTAAATGCACAAACAGTAATATCTCCACATTGCAAGGTGCAATTCTGAAATTTTTTGCTTTTTCCTGTTAATCCTAGCATGATAAAGAAGATTCAAAGAGAGTGAGATGCCAGCTCCTTTCATTCAGTCAGTAGCTTCAAACATTTCTGGTATATGAAAAACATGTTTTTCAATGGCAAAAATCAATGAATATTGTAAATGCACAAACAGTAATATCTCCACATTGCAAGGTGAAATTCTGAAATTTTTAGTTTTTTCCTGTTAATCCTAGCATGATAAAGAAGATTCAAAGAGAGTGAGATGCCAGCTCCTTTCATTCAGTCAGTAGCTTCAAACATTTCTGGTATATGAAAAACATGTTTTTCAATGGCAAAAATCAATGAATATTGTAAATGCACAAACAGTAATATCTCCACATTGCAAGGTGCAATTCTGAAATTTTTTGCTTTTTCCTGCTAATCCTAGCATGATAAAGAAGATTCAAAGAGAGTGAGATGCCAGCTCCTTTCATTCAGTCAGTAGCTTCAAACATTTCTGGTATATGAAAAACATGTTTTTCAATGGCAAAAATCAATGAATATTGTAAATGCACAAACAGTAATATCTCCACATTGCAAGGTGCAATTCTGAAATTTTTTGCTTTTTCCTGCTAATCCTAGCATGATAAAAAAGATTCAAAGAGAGTGAGATGCCAGCTCCTTTCATTCAGTCAGTAGCTTCAAACATTTCTGGTATATGAAAAACATGTTTTTCAATGGCAAAAATCAATGAATATTGTAAATGCACAAACAGTAATATCTCCACATTGCAAAGTGCAATTCTGAAATTTTTTGCTTTTTCCTGCTAATCCTAGCATGATAAAGAAGATTCAAAGAGAGTGAGATGCCAGCTCCTTTCATTCAGTCAGTAGCTTCAAACATTTCTGGTATATGAAAAACATGTTTTTCAATGGCAAAAATCAATGAATATTGTAAATGCACAAACAGTAATATCTCCACATTGCAAGGTGCAATTCTGAAATTTTTAGCTTTTTCCTGTTAATCCTAGCATGATAAAGAAGATTCAAAGAGAGTGAGATGCCAGCTCCTTTCATTCAGTCAGTAGCTTCAAACATTTCTGGACGTTTTTCAATGGCAAAAATCAATGAATATTGTAAATGCACAAACAGTAATATCTCCACATTGCAAGGTGCAATTCTGAAATTTTTTGCTTTTTCCTGTTAATCCTAGCATGATAAAGAAGATTCAAAGAGAGTGAGATACCAGCTCCTTTCATTCAGTCAGTAGCTTCAAACATTTCTGGTATATGAAAAACATGTTTTTCAATGGCAAAAATCAATGAATATTGTAAATGCACAAACAGTAATATCTCCACATTGCAAGGTGCAATTCTGAAATTTTTTGCTTTTTCCTGCTAATCCTAGCATGATAAAGAAGATTCAAAGAGAGTGAGATGCCAGCTAATTTCATTCAGTCAGTAGCTTCAAACATTTCTGGACGTTTTTCAATGGCAAAAATCAATGAATATTGTAAATGCACAAACAGTAATATCTCCACATTGCAAGGTGCAATTCTGAAATTTTTTGCTTTTTCCTGCTAATCCTAGCATGATAAAGAAGATTCAAAGAGAGTGAGATGCCAGCTCCTTTCATTCAGTCAGTAGCTTCAAACATTTCTTGTATATGAAAAACATGTTTTTCAATGGCAAAAATCAATGAATATTGTAAATGCATAAACAGTAATATCTCCACATTGCAAGGTGCAATTCTGAAATTTTTTGCTTTTTCCTGCTAATCCTAGCATGATAAAGAAGATTCAAAGAGAGTGAGATACCAGCTCCTTTCATTCAGTCAGTAGCTTCAAACATTTCTGGACGTTTTTCAATGGCAAAAATCAATGAATATTGTAAATGCACAAACAGTAATATCTCCACATTGCAAGGTGCAATTCTGAAATTTTTTGCTTTTTCCTGTTAATCCTAGCATGATAAAGAAGATTCAAAGAGAGTGAGATGCCAGCTCCTTTCATTCAAGTCAGTAGCTTCAAACATTTCTGGTATATGAAAAACATGTTTTTCAATGGCAAAAATCAATGAATATTGTAAATGCACAAACAGTAATATCTCCACATTGCAAGGTGCAATTCTGAAATTTTTTGCTTTTTCCTGCTTATCCTAGCATGATAAAGAAGATTCAAAGAGAGTGAGATGCCAGCTCCTTTCATTCAGTCAGTAGCTTCAAACATTTCTGGTATATGAAAAACATGTTTTTCAATGGCAAAAATCAATGAATATTGTAAATGCACAAACAGTAATATCTCCACATTGCAAGGTGCAATTCTGAAATTTTTTTGCTTTTTCCTGCTAATCCTAGCATGATAAAGAAGATTCAAAGAGAGTGAGATGCCAGCTCCTTTCATTCAGTCAGTAGCTTCAAACATTTCTGGACGTTTTTCAATGGCAAAATCAATGAATATTGTAAATGCACAAACAGTAATATCTCCACATTGCAAGGTGCAATTCTGAAATTTTTTGCTTTTTCCTGTTAATCCTAGCATGATAAAGAAGATTCAAAGACAGTGAGATGCCAGCTCCTTTCATTCAGTCAGTAGCTTCAAACATTTCTGGTATATGAAAAACATGTTTTTCAATGGCAAAAATCAATGAATATTGTAAATGCACAAACAGTAATATCTCCACATTGCAAGGTGCAATTCTGAAATTTTTTGCTTTTTCCTGCTAATCCTAGCATGATAAAGAAGATTCAAAGAGAGTGAGATGCCAGCTCCTTTCATTCCGTCAGTAGCTTCAAACATTTCTGGTATATGAAAAACATGTTTTTCAATGGCAAAAATCAATGAATATTGTAAATGCACAAACAGTAATATCTCCACATTGCAAGGTGCAATTCTGAAATTTTTTGCTTTTTCCTGCTTATCCTAGCATGATAAAGAAGATTCAAAGAGAGTGAGATGCCAGCTCCTTTCATTCAGTCAGTAGCTTCAAACATTTCTGGACGTTTTTCAATGGCAAAATCAATGAATATTGTAAATGCACAAACAGTAATATCTCCACATTGCAAGGTGCAATTCTGAAATTTTTTGCTTTTTCCTGTTAATCCTAGCATGATAAAGAAGATTCAAAGACAGTGAGATGCCAGCTCCTTTCATTCAGTCAGTAGCTTCAAACATTTCTGGTATATGAAAAACATGTTTTTCAATGGCAAAAATCAATGAATATTGTAAATGCACAAACAGTAATATCTCCACATTGCAAGGTGCAATTCTGAAATTTTTTGCTTTTTCCTGCTAATCCTAGCATGATAAAGAAGATTCAAAGAGAGTGAGATGCCAGCTCCTTTCATTCCGTCAGTAGCTTCAAACATTTCTGGTATATGAAAAACATGTTTTTCAATGGCAAAAATCAATGAATATTGTAAATGCACAAACAGTAATATCTCCACATTGCAAGGTGCAATTCTGAAATTTTTTGCTTTTTCCTGCTAATCCTAGCATGATAAAGAAGATTCAAAGAGAGTGAGATGCCAGCTCCTTTCATTCAGTCAGTAGCTTCAAACATTTCTGGACGTTTTTCAATGGCAAAATCAATGAATATTGTAAATGCACAAACAGTAATATCTCCACATTGCAAGGTGCAATTCTGAAATTTTTTGCTTTTTCCTGCTAATCCTAGCATGATAAAGAAGATTCAAAGAGAGTGAGATGCCAGCTAATTTCATTCAGTCAGTAGCTTCAAACATTTCTGGACGTTTTTCAATGGCAAAAATCAATGAATATTGTAAATGCACAAACAGTAATATCTCCACATTGCAAGGTGCAATTCTGAAATTTTTTGCTTTTTCCTGCTAATCCTAGCATGATAAAGAAGATTCAAAGAGAGTGAGATGCCAGCTCCTTTCATTCAGTCAGTAGCTTCAAACATTTCTTGTATATGAAAAACATGTTTTTCAATGGCAAAAATCAATGAATATTGTAAATGCACAAACAGTAATATCTCCACATTGCAAGGTGCAATTCTGAAATTTTTTGCTTTTTCCTGCTAATCCTAGCATGATAAAGAAGATTCAAAGAGAGTGAGATACCAGCTCCTTTCATTCAGTCAGTAGCTTCAAACATTTCTGGACGTTTTTCAATGGCAAAAATCAATGAATATTGTAAATGCACAAACAGTAATATCTCCACATTGCAAGGTGCAATTCTGAAATTTTTTGCTTTTTCCTGCTTATCCTAGCATGATAAAGAAGATTCAAAGAGAGTGAGATGCCAGCTCCTTTCATTCAGTCAGTAGCTTCAAACATTTCTGGTATATGAAAAACATGTTTTTCAATGGCAAAAATCAATGAATATTGTAAATGCACAAACAGTAATATCTCCACATTGCAAGGTGCAATTCTGAAATTTTTTTGCTTTTTCCTGCTAATCCTAGCATGATAAAGAAGATTTAAAGAGAGTGAGATGCCAGCTCCTTTCATTCAGTCAGTAGCTTCAAACATTTCTGGACGTTTTTCAATGGCAAAATCAATGAATATTGTAAATGCACAAACAGTAATATCTCCACATTGCAAGGTGCAATTCTGAAATTTTTTGCTTTTTCCTGTTAATCCTAGCATGATAAAGAAGATTCAAAGACAGTGAGATGCCAGCTCCTTTCATTCAGTCAGTAGCTTCAAACATTTCTGGTATATGAAAAACATGTTTTTCAATGGCAAAAATCAATGAATATTGTAAATGCACAAACAGTAATATCTCCACATTGCAAGGTGCAATTCTGAAATTTTTTGCTTTTTCCTGCTAATCCTAGCATGATAAAGAAGATTCAAAGAGAGTGAGATGCCAGCTCCTTTCATTCCGTCAGTAGCTTCAAACATTTCTGGTATATGAAAAACATGTTTTTCAATGGCAAAAATCAATGAATATTGTAAATGCACAAACAGTAATATCTCCACATTGCAAGGTGCAATTCTGAAATTTTTTGCTTTTTCCTGCTAATCCTAGCATGATAAAGAAGATTCAAAGAGAGTGAGATGCCAGCTCCTTTCATTCAGTCAGTAGCTTCAAACATTTCTGGACGTTTTTCAATGGCAAAATCAATGAATATTGTAAATGCACAAACAGTAATATCTCCACATTGCAAGGTGCAATTCTGAAATTTTTTGCTTTTTCCTGCTAATCCTAGCATGATAAAGAAGATTCAAAGAGAGTGAGATGCCAGCTAATTTCATTCAGTCAGTAGCTTCAAACATTTCTGGACGTTTTTCAATGGCAAAAATCAATGAATATTGTAAATGCACAAACAGTAATATCTCCACATTGCAAGGTGCAATTCTGAAATTTTTTGCTTTTTCCTGCTAATCCTAGCATGATAAAGAAGATTCAAAGAGAGTGAGATGCCAGCTCCTTTCATTCAGTCAGTAGCTTCAAACATTTCTTGTATATGAAAAACATGTTTTTCAATGGCAAAAATCAATGAATATTGTAAATGCACAAACAGTAATATCTCCACATTGCAAGGTGCAATTCTGAAATTTTTTGCTTTTTCCTGCTAATCCTAGCATGATAAAGAAGATTCAAAGAGAGTGAGATACCAGCTCCTTTCATTCAGTCAGTAGCTTCAAACATTTCTGGACGTTTTTCAATGGCAAAAATCAATGAATATTGTAAATGCACAAACAGTAATATCTCCACATTGCAAGGTGCAATTCTGAAATTTTTTGCTTTTTCCTGTTAATCCTAGCATGATAAAGAAGATTCAAAGAGAGTGAGATGCCAGCTCCTTTCATTCAAGTCAGTAGCTTCAAACATTTCTGGTATATGAAAAACATGTTTTTCAATGGCAAAAATCAATGAATATTGTAAATGCACAAACAGTAATATCTCCACATTGCAAGGTGCCATTCTGAAATTTTTTGCTTTTTCCTGCTTATCCTAGCATGATAAAGAAGATTCAAAGAGAGTGAGATGCCAGCTCCTTTCATTCAGTCAGTAGCTTCAAACATTTCTGGTATATGAAAAACATGTTTTTCAATGGCAAAAATCAATGAATATTGTAAATGCACAAACAGTAATATCTCCACATTGCAAGGTGCAATTCTGAAATTTTTTTGCTTTTTCCTGCTAATCCTAGCATGATAAAGAAGATTTAAAGAGAGTGAGATGCCAGCTCCTTTCATTCAGTCAGTAGCTTCAAACATTTCTGGACGTTTTTCAATGGCAAAATCAATGAATATTGTAAATGCACAAACAGTAATATCTCCACATTGCAAGGTGCAATTCTGAAATTTTTTGCTTTTTCCTGCTAATCCTAGCATGATAAAGAAGATTCAAAGAGAGTGAGATGCCAGCTCCTTTCATTCAGTCAGTAGCTTCAAACATTTCTGGTATATGAAAAACATGTTTTTCAATGGCAAAAATCAATGAATATTGTAAATGCACAAACAGTAATATCTCCACATTGCAAGGTGCAATTCTGAAATTTTTTTGCTTTTTCCTGCTAATCCTAGCATGATAAAGAAGATTCAAAGAGAGTGAGATGCCAGCTCCTTTCATTCAGTCAGTAGCTTCAAACATTTCTGGACGTTTTTCAATGGCAAAATCAGTGAATATTGTAAATGCACAAACAGTAATATCTCCACATTGCAAGGTGCAATTCTGAAATTTTTTGCTTTTTCCTGTTAATCCTAGCATGATAAAGAAGATTCAAAGACAGTGAGATGCCAGCTCCTTTCATTCAGTCAGTAGCTTCAAACATTTCTGGTATATGAAAAACATGTTTTTCAATGGCAAAAATCAATGAATATTGTAAATGCACAAACAGTAATATCTCCACATTGCAAGGTGCAATTCTGAAATTTTTTGCTTTTTCCTGCTAATCCTAGCATGATAAAGAAGATTCAAAGAGAGTGAGATGCCAGCTCCTTTCATTCCGTCAGTAGCTTCAAACATTTCTGGTATATGAAAAACATGTTTTTCAATGGCAAAAATCAATGAATATTGTAAATGCACAAACAGTAATATCTCCACATTGCAAGGTGCAATTCTGAAATTTTTTGCTTTTTCCTGCTAATCCTAGCATGATAAAGAAGATTCAAAGAGAGTGAGATGCCAGCTCCTTTCATTCAGTCAGTAGCTTCAAACATTTCTGGACGTTTTTCAATGGCAAAATCAATGAATATTGTAAATGCACAAACAGTAATATCTCCACATTGCAAGGTGCAATTCTGAAATTTTTTGCTTTTTCCTGCTAATCCTAGCATGATAAAGAAGATTCAAAGAGAGTGAGATGCCAGCTAATTTCATTCAGTCAGTAGCTTCAAACATTTCTGGACGTTTTTCAATGGCAAAAATCAATGAATATTGTAAATGCACAAACAGTAATATCTCCACATTGCAAGGTGCAATTCTGAAATTTTTTGCTTTTTCCTGCTAATCCTAGCATGATAAAGAAGATTCAAAGAGAGTGAGATGCCAGCTCCTTTCATTCAGTCAGTAGCTTCAAACATTTCTTGTATATGAAAAACATGTTTTTCAATGGCAAAAATCAATGAATATTGTAAATGCACAAACAGTAATATCTCCACATTGCAAGGTGCAATTCTGAAATTTTTTGCTTTTTCCTGCTAATCCTAGCATGATAAAGAAGATTCAAAGAGAGTGAGATACCAGCTCCTTTCATTCAGTCAGTAGCTTCAAACATTTCTGGACGTTTTTCAATGGCAAAAATCAATGAATATTGTAAATGCACAAACAGTAATATCTCCACATTGCAAGGTGCAATTCTGAAATTTTTTGCTTTTTCCTGTTAATCCTAGCATGATAAAGAAGATTCAAAGAGAGTGAGATGCCAGCTCCTTTCATTCAAGTCAGTAGCTTCAAACATTTCTGGTATATGAAAAACATGTTTTTCAATGGCAAAAATCAATGAATATTGTAAATGCACAAACAGTAATATCTCCACATTGCAAGGTGCCATTCTGAAATTTTTTGCTTTTTCCTGCTTATCCTAGCATGATAAAGAAGATTCAAAGTGAGTGAGATGCCAGCTCCTTTCATTCAGTCAGTAGCTTCAAACATTTCTGGTATATGAAAAACATGTTTTTCAATGGCAAAAATCAATGAATATTGTAAATGCACAAACAGTAATATCTCCACATTGCAAGGTGCAATTCTGAAATTTTTTTGCTTTTTCCTGCTAATCCTAGCATGATAAAGAAGATTTAAAGAGAGTGAGATGCCAGCTCCTTTCATTCAGTCAGTAGCTTCAAACATTTCTGGACGTTTTTCAATGGCAAAATCAATGAATATTGTAAATGCACAAACAGTAATATCTCCACATTGCAAGGTGCAATTCTGAAATTTTTTGCTTTTTCCTGTTAATCCTAGCATGATAAAGAAGATTCAAAGACAGTGAGATGCCAGCTCCTTTCATTCAGTCAGTAGCTTCAAACATTTCTGGTATATGAAAAACATGTTTTTCAATGGCAAAAATCAATGAATATTGTAAATGCACAAACAGTAATATCTCCACATTGCAAGGTGCAATTCTGAAATTTTTTGCTTTTTCCTGCTAATCCTAGCATGATAAAGAAGATTCAAAGAGAGTGAGATGCCAGCTCCTTTCATTCAGTCAGTAGCTTCAAACATTTCTGGTATATGAAAAACATGTTTTTCAATGGCAAAAATCAATGAATATTGTAAATGCACAAACAGTAATATCTCCACATTGCAAGGTGCAATTCTGAAATTTTTTGCTTTTTCCTGCTAATCCTAGCATGATAAAGAAGATTCAAAGAGAGTGAGATGCCAGCTCCTTTCATTCAGTCAGTAGCTTCAAACATTTCTTGTATATGAAAAACATGTTTTTCAATGGCAAAAATCAATGAATATTGTAAATGCACAAACAGTAATATCTCCACATTGCAAGGTGCAATTCTGAAATTTTTTGCTTTTTCCTGCTAATCCTAGCATGATAAAGAAGATTCAAAGAGAGTGAGATACCAGCTCCTTTCATTCAGTCAGTAGCTTCAAACATTTCTGGACGTTTTTCAATGGCAAAAATCAATGAATATTGTAAATGCACAAACAGTAATATCTCCACATTGCAAGGTGCAATTCTGAAATTTTTTGCTTTTTCCTGCTTATCCTAGCATGATAAAGAAGATTCAAAGAGAGTGAGATGCCAGCTCCTTTCATTCAGTCAGTAGCTTCAAACATTTCTGGTATATGAAAAACATGTTTTTCAATGGCAAAAATCAATGAATATTGTAAATGCACAAACAGTAATATCTCCACATTGCAAGGTGCAATTCTGAAATTTTTTTGCTTTTTCCTGCTAATCCTAGCATGATAAAGAAGATTTAAAGAGAGTGAGATGCCAGCTCCTTTCATTCAGTCAGTAGCTTCAAACATTTCTGGACGTTTTTCAATGGCAAAATCAATGAATATTGTAAATGCACAAACAGTAATATCTCCACATTGCAAGGTGCAATTCTGAAATTTTTTGCTTTTTCCTGTTAATCCTAGCATGATAAAGAAGATTCAAAGACAGTGAGATGCCAGCTCCTTTCATTCAGTCAGTAGCTTCAAACATTTCTGGTATATGAAAAACATGTTTTTCAATGGCAAAAATCAATGAATATTGTAAATGCACAAACAGTAATATCTCCACATTGCAAGGTGCAATTCTGAAATTTTTTGCTTTTTCCTGCTAATCCTAGCATGATAAAGAAGATTCAAAGAGAGTGAGATGCCAGCTCCTTTCATTCCGTCAGTAGCTTCAAACATTTCTGGTATATGAAAAACATGTTTTTCAATGGCAAAAATCAATGAATATTGTAAATGCACAAACAGTAATATCTCCACATTGCAAGGTGCAATTCTGAAATTTTTTGCTTTTTCCTGCTAATCCTAGCATGATAAAGAAGATTCAAAGAGAGTGAGATGCCAGCTCCTTTCATTCAGTCAGTAGCTTCAAACATTTCTGGACGTTTTTCAATGGCAAAATCAATGAATATTGTAAATGCACAAACAGTAATATCTCCACATTGCAAGGTGCAATTCTGAAATTTTTTGCTTTTTCCTGCTAATCCTAGCATGATAAAGAAGATTCAAAGAGAGTGAGATGCCAGCTAATTTCATTCAGTCAGTAGCTTCAAACATTTCTGGACGTTTTTCAATGGCAAAAATCAATGAATATTGTAAATGCACAAACAGTAATATCTCCACATTGCAAGGTGCAATTCTGAAATTTTTTGCTTTTTCCTGCTAATCCTAGCATGATAAAGAAGATTCAAAGAGAGTGAGATGCCAGCTCCTTTCATTCAGTCAGTAGCTTCAAACATTTCTTGTATATGAAAAACATGTTTTTCAATGGCAAAAATCAATGAATATTGTAAATGCACAAACAGTAATATCTCCACATTGCAAGGTGCAATTCTGAAATTTTTTGCTTTTTCCTGCTAATCCTAGCATGATAAAGAAGATTCAAAGAGAGTGAGATACCAGCTCCTTTCATTCAGTCAGTAGCTTCAAACATTTCTGGACGTTTTTCAATGGCAAAAATCAATGAATATTGTAAATGCACAAACAGTAATATCTCCACATTGCAAGGTGCAATTCTGAAATTTTTTGCTTTTTCCTGTTAATCCTAGCATGATAAAGAAGATTCAAAGAGAGTGAGATGCCAGCTCCTTTCATTCAAGTCAGTAGCTTCAAACATTTCTGGTATATGAAAAACATGTTTTTCAATGGCAAAAATCAATGAATATTGTAAATGCACAAACAGTAATATCTCCACATTGCAAGGTGCCATTCTGAAATTTTTTGCTTTTTCCTGCTTATCCTAGCATGATAAAGAAGATTCAAAGAGAGTGAGATGCCAGCTCCTTTCATTCAGTCAGTAGCTTCAAACATTTCTGGTATATGAAAAACATGTTTTTCAATGGCAAAAATCAATGAATATTGTAAATGCACAAACAGTAATATCTCCACATTGCAAGGTGCAATTCTGAAATTTTTTTGCTTTTTCCTGCTAATCCTAGCATGATAAAGAAGATTTAAAGAGAGTGAGATGCCAGCTCCTTTCATTCAGTCAGTAGCTTCAAACATTTCTGGACGTTTTTCAATGGCAAAATCAATGAATATTGTAAATGCACAAACAGTAATATCTCCACATTGCAAGGTGCAATTCTGAAATTTTTTGCTTTTTCCTGCTAATCCTAGCATGATAAAGAAGATTCAAAGAGAGTGAGATGCCAGCTCCTTTCATTCAGTCAGTAGCTTCAAACATTTCTGGTATATGAAAAACATGTTTTTCAATGGCAAAAATCAATGAATATTGTAAATGCACAAACAGTAATATCTCCACATTGCAAGGTGCAATTCTGAAATTTTTTTGCTTTTTCCTGCTAATCCTAGCATGATAAAGAAGATTCAAAGAGAGTGAGATGCCAGCTCCTTTCATTCAGTCAGTAGCTTCAAACATTTCTGGACGTTTTTCAATGGCAAAATCAGTGAATATTGTAAATGCACAAACAGTAATATCTCCACATTGCAAGGTGCAATTCTGAAATTTTTTGCTTTTTCCTGTTAATCCTAGCATGATAAAGAAGATTCAAAGACAGTGAGATGCCAGCTCCTTTCATTCAGTCAGTAGCTTCAAACATTTCTGGTATATGAAAAACATGTTTTTCAATGGCAAAAATCAATGAATATTGTAAATGCACAAACAGTAATATCTCCACATTGCAAGGTGCAATTCTGAAATTTTTTGCTTTTTCCTGCTAATCCTAGCATGATAAAGAAGATTCAAAGAGAGTGAGATGCCAGCTCCTTTCATTCCGTCAGTAGCTTCAAACATTTCTGGTATATGAAAAACATGTTTTTCAATGGCAAAAATCAATGAATATTGTAAATGCACAAACAGTAATATCTCCACATTGCAAGGTGCAATTCTGAAATTTTTTGCTTTTTCCTGCTAATCCTAGCATGATAAAGAAGATTCAAAGAGAGTGAGATGCCAGCTAATTTCATTCAGTCAGTAGCTTCAAACATTTCTGGACGTTTTTCAATGGCAAAAATCAATGAATATTGTAAATGCACAAACAGTAATATCTCCACATTGCAAGGTGCAATTCTGAAATTTTTTGCTTTTTCCTGCTAATCCTAGCATGATAAAGAAGATTCAAAGAGAGTGAGATGCCAGCTCCTTTCATTCAGTCAGTAGCTTCAAACATTTCTTGTATATGAAAAACATGTTTTTCAATGGCAAAAATCAATGAATATTGTAAATGCACAAACAGTAATATCTCCACATTGCAAGGTGCAATTCTGAAATTTTTTGCTTTTTCCTGCTAATCCTAGCATGATAAAGAAGATTCAAAGAGAGTGAGATACCAGCTCCTTTCATTCAGTCAGTAGCTTCAAACATTTCTGGACGTTTTTCAATGGCAAAAATCAATGAATATTGTAAATGCACAAACAGTAATATCTCCACATTGCAAGGTGCAATTCTGAAATTTTTTGCTTTTTCCTGTTAATCCTAGCATGATAAAGAAGATTCAAAGAGAGTGAGATGCCAGCTCCTTTCATTCAAGTCAGTAGCTTCAAACATTTCTGGTATATGAAAAACATGTTTTTCAATGGCAAAAATCAATGAATATTGTAAATGCACAAACAGTAATATCTCCACATTGCAAGGTGCCATTCTGAAATTTTTTGCTTTTTCCTGCTTATCCTAGCATGATAAAGAAGATTCAAAGTGAGTGAGATGCCAGCTCCTTTCATTCAGTCAGTAGCTTCAAACATTTCTGGTATATGAAAAACATGTTTTTCAATGGCAAAAATCAATGAATATTGTAAATGCACAAACAGTAATATCTCCACATTGCAAGGTGCAATTCTGAAATTTTTTTGCTTTTTCCTGCTAATCCTAGCATGATAAAGAAGATTTAAAGAGAGTGAGATGCCAGCTCCTTTCATTCAGTCAGTAGCTTCAAACATTTCTGGACGTTTTTCAATGGCAAAATCAATGAATATTGTAAATGCACAAACAGTAATATCTCCACATTGCAAGGTGCAATTCTGAAATTTTTTGCTTTTTCCTGTTAATCCTAGCATGATAAAGAAGATTCAAAGACAGTGAGATGCCAGCTCCTTTCATTCAGTCAGTAGCTTCAAACATTTCTGGTATATGAAAAACATGTTTTTCAATGGCAAAAATCAATGAATATTGTAAATGCACAAACAGTAATATCTCCACATTGCAAGGTGCAATTCTGAAATTTTTTGCTTTTTCCTGCTAATCCTAGCATGATAAAGAAGATTCAAAGAGAGTGAGATGCCAGCTCCTTTCATTCAGTCAGTAGCTTCAAACATTTCTGGTATATGAAAAACATGTTTTTCAATGGCAAAAATCA